>NW_015649590.1:51410-54107 GCF_001515625.1 Sinocyclocheilus rhinocerous | reverse complement strand
CACACCAATAACGATAACTATATTAGCGATCACACCAATAACGATAACTATATTAACATTCACACCAATAACGATAACTATGTTAACATTCACACCAATAACGATAACTATGTTAACATTCACACCAATAACGATAACTATATTAGCGTTCACACTAATAACGATAACTATATTAGCGATCACACCAATAACGATAACTATATTAGCGTTCACACCAATAACGATAACTATATTAACGTTCACACCAATAACGATAACTATAACAATGACTATATTAGCGTTCACACCAATAACGATAACTAAATTAGCGTTCACACCAATAACGATAACTATATTAGCGGTCACACCAATAACGATAACTATATTAGTGTTTACATCAAAAATAACTACTATATTAACGTTCACACTACTATCAAAAATTATATTAGTGTTCACACCAATAACAAAAATTATATTAGCGTTCACACCAATAACGATAACTATATTAGCGTTCACACCAATAACGATAACTATATTAACATTCACACCAATAACGATAACTATGTTAACATTCACACCAATAACGATAACTATGTTAACATTCACACCAATAACGATAACTATATTATCCTTCACACCAATAACGATAACTATATTAGCGTTCACAACAAAAACAAAAAATATATTCGCGTTCACACCAATAACGATAACTATATTAGCGTTTACATCAAAAATAACTACTATATTAGCGTTCACACTAATATAAAAAATTATATTAGTGTTCACACCAAAAATGATAACTTTATTAGCATTCACACCAATAACAAAAATTATATTAGCGTTCACACCAATAACGATAACTATAACAATGACTATATTAGTGTTCACACCAATAACGATAACTATATTAGCGTTCACACCAATAACGATAACTATATTAGCCTTCACACCAATAACGATAACTATATTAGCGTTCACACCAATAACGATAACTATATTAGCGATCACACTAATAACCACACCAATAACGATAACTATATTAGCGATCACAACAATAACGATAACTACAACAATAACTATATTAGTGTTCACATCAAAAATTATAACTTTACTAACATTCACACCAATAACGATAACTATATTAACATTCACACCAATAACGATAACTATATTAACATTCACACCAATAACGATAACTATATTAACATTCACACCAATAACGATAACTATATTAACATTCATACCAATAACGATTATATTAGGTTATAACGATAACTAGATAACTATAACGAGAACTATATTTGCATCCATACCAAAGGACAATATTTTAATCGTGTGCTGTAGTTTTGTCATCTTTAGTTTTAAAAATGCTCAAGCTTTTTAAAGGTGGATGGATTCAGATTGGCTTTAAATTTTTTAGCGTTCATAAGCTGGAAAAAAAAGTTTGGAAAGTGATTCCAATGATATTGTACCTCTGTGTTGTTATGGTTATAATTGCAGTGCGGACTTCCCTATTCTTACAGAATTAGAATGATTATTAAGAAGTTAGAGTTACAGTTATGGCTTTTAATGTGAACAGGCCTTTAATTTTGTGTGGAATAAAGTTAATCAATAAGTCTGAATCTACCGCAGTTCTGTTCGCCAATCCGATCAGAGTGGGTTTTGAGAAAGATCTTGCCATTTCTGAGCGTGCGTCTCAGACTACAGCATAATTAATAATAAAGCAGCACGTGCCTCTGTCCTGTCACATCAAATGAAAGTTTGATGTCTTCAGCTGTGCTCTTACATAATGATCACGTGTCGCTCGGTCTTTGTTCATAAACTCCATGAGCACAGAATCGTCTGATGCACCTGCAGTATTTATGACACTCGACGAATCTGCAAACACCCGTCAGGAATTAAAACACTGCAAGTGAACTACACACTCCATTAACTCTTCATGAGAACCTCTTGCCTTTTTCTCATCTACTGATTCTTTTCTCCAAAATGCATCTTTATCTAATCACTGATGTCTCAATACGTTTATTCATATTTAATATATACATAAACGTACATATACATAAACTAGAGTTCAAAAGTCTGGGGTGAGTAAGAATTTAATATTTTAATGTTTCTGAAAGTCTCTTCTGCTCAGAAAGACTGCATTTGATTAATCAAAAATAAGTGTTAAAATAAGTGTTTTCTATGTGAATATCTGTTAAACTGTAATTTATTTCTGTGATCAAAGCTGTATTTTCAGCATCATTACTCCAGTCTTCAGTGTCACATGATCTTCAGAAATCATTCTAATATGCTGATTTGCTGCTCAAGAAACATTTCTGATTATTATCAATGTTGAAGACAGTTGCGCTGCCCAATATTTCTGTGGAAACTGACATGTTTTATTTTTCAGGATTCACAGATGAATAGAAAGTTCAAAAGAACAGCATTTATTTGAAATAGAAATCTTTTGTAATTTTATAAATGTCTTTACTGTCAACTTTGATAAATTTAATGCATCCTTGCTGAATAAAAGTATTAATAAAAAAAAACGAATAAATAAACAAAAATATTAATATTAAAATTCATATTAAAATTTTAAAATAATAAATAAAAAACAAAAATATTTTAAATATATATTTATATATTTAAATATGTATTTATATATTAAATATTACATATATAATTTATAACATATAAATAAATAAATAAATATAGGCCTATATATATATATATATA
>NW_015649590.1:48751-49912 GCF_001515625.1 Sinocyclocheilus rhinocerous | reverse complement strand
ATATATAAATAAAATATTAAATATTTATATAAATATATAAGTGGCCTGTAATAACTTAACTAATATATCTATTTTAAAACAATACGTTACATTAGACTTATGGGACCATAAAATCATAAAACATCAAGTTGGATACTATACTAGTTTACTAGACACACAAGTCAGAAACGTCTTGTGCTGCAAACCTTATCTTAATGATCTGCCCTTCGTCTGAGATTAAATAATCGATCTGAGCCCCTAGACGAGGAGAAGAATAAATAAATAATCACAATAAAATCGCGGACGTACCGAACAAGCGTCGATGGAACAGGAACTTGCCGGCAATGAGGCCCGTGATGATGGCGAGGATCCACATCAGGACCTTGAGGACGTCCCATCCTCCTCCGGGATATTTATTCACCACGAACGAGAAGCAGTTTCCCACCACGATCATGTGCGCTTGCGTCTGGCTGTGCGACACCGGGTCCTCGGCGAAGATCAGGAAGTTGAAGAAGGTGACCAGGTAGGCCACCACCAGACGAGACCAGGGGTGCTGGAAGTAATAGCGGAAGCGGCCGCTGACCTCCATCCGTCTGAGGACACCCAGACACCGTCCGCCTGAAACACAGCACAGAGACGTTTAAACCATTCATGGCTTGATGAATCATTAGTCACTCGCCCTCATGTTCCTCCATACCCGTAGGACATTCTTTTTGCAGTGGAACACAAAAAAAGAGACACTTTATGGTACTTTTTACAGTGTATTTTTCCTGCTCACTGTTCGTTTTCAGTGTATGTTAAAGAGCAGCGTGAACATTTGGTGAATCGTCTTATTTTGTGCTCCTCAGAAGGAAGTTCAGGGGACTGAATCTTAATTTTTGGATGAAGTAAGAATTTAGAGAATTATTACAGTTAACTAAAACTGAAACCATAACATTTAAAAAAAAAAAAATAATAATAATAATTAAAAAAAAGCGAGAACACCAGTTTCCACCAAAAAAAAAGGTAATTGCAACTGTTTATCTCACAATTCTGACTTTTTTTCTTCACAATTACAAGTTTATATCAAACAATTCTGAGAAAAGAAGTCAGATAAAAAGTTGCAATTAACTTTTTAATTTTTTTTATTTAGTGCCAGAAACAGGCATCCATACAAAAAAATTAAATGTATATATATATATA
>NW_015649590.1:45913-46902 GCF_001515625.1 Sinocyclocheilus rhinocerous | reverse complement strand
ATTATTTATTAATCATTTATATATATATATATATATATATATATATATATATACTGTATATATATTAGTTGAAGTGATAAAATATATTTAACTATATAGACCTTTTTAAAGTAAAACCACTAAACCACTAAAATTACAACAACTTTAGTTTAAATTAAACAGAAACTATAATATAAAAATACATATATTTATATAATATAAAACAACAAAATCTATAAATTAATGATACTAAAATAACACTTTATCTAAATCAGATAAAACATAATTCAAGTAGCCTAATCCAAGTCAAAATTCACAACACAATCTAAATAAAGAATAGCAAAAATGTTTTTATGTAAATATTTTATGTGAATATTAATTGAATTTAATGTTTTTATCTGGAATCTGACCTGGATATTTTTAGGAATTTCATCCAGTAACATTTATTATTTTGGCCTGGAGCTTGTGAAGATAGTTATTCAGATTCAGACAGTTTAAATACATAGAGAGAAAGAAAAACTCACCATAGGCTACAAATACATCTATCTATCTATCTATCTATCTATCGTGTTTACATTCATGGCTTCCACAATGAAACTCTACCCTTTAACGATCACATGTCAAAATAATCAATCTCAGCAACAAATAAGCACACATGATATCACCGCATGACGCACGCATGTAACGCACGCGATGAATAAATCAGTCAGCGCGTCAGCCGATGTTTGCTGATGATCGGAAATGAGAAACTGTTTAAACGCCTCGTGCGTCCGGATCAGAGCGCGCTATTCCAGCATGTTCCACACACACACACACACACACGGATAACAGATGTGAAGCGTCTCTTACGCAGACAGTCGTGGAGAGATTCTGAGCCCATCGCCGCGTCAGCGTTTGCATTCAGTGATGATCCGCGGCGCGTCGCTCATTCAACGCGTCTGATTCCACGCGTCCAGAAACACAACATGGAGACAAACCTCTCTCTCCCTCTCCCTCTCCCTCTCTCTCTC
>NW_015649590.1:30356-45853 GCF_001515625.1 Sinocyclocheilus rhinocerous | reverse complement strand
TGTGTGTGTGTGTGTGTGTGTGTCTCTCTCTCTCTGTGTGTGTGTGTGTGTGTATCTCTCTCTCTGTGTGTGTGTGTGTGTGTGTGTATCTCTCTCTCTTCGCAAATCATAAGGTCTGACAAACCGAACGTCTCCAAAATTTCAGAGGATCTTAGAGGACTTTCGTTTGGATTGATATTTAAAAAGAAAGAAAGAAAAAGTTTTTTTTAAATGTTTTATTTATTATTTATTTAGGCTTAGCCTATTATTATCACCAGTATTGTTATTTATTTATTTTAAACATTTATTTATTTATCAATTTTACGTAAAATCAATAATATTGGGATGTTTTCATAAAATAAAATAAAATAATTAGGTTCCATCTGATTGTTATTTTAGTATTATAAATATCTGTTGTTTGATATTTTTATAGATTTTATAGATTGTATTTTTAAAATGTTTTTTACTATTTTCTGTGTTCATTTGATTTAATTTTCAAGTATGAAATGAAATGTACTTTATTGACCCCAAAGGGGAAATTTGTGATGGACTCAGTAGCCAGCATTTCAACAAAACCTTATACATTAGAAATTAAAACATATTCATACACATTATGCACATCAACCACCCACAAAGATACAAAAAACATATTATTATTATTATTATATCGCAAAAGACATTTAATATTGAGAAAACAGTATTGATCTGACTGTACAAAAACTTGATCTGAAACTCTATTGTCTTCTGTAGAGCTGCTTTACAGCTGAAATTTTATTTGTTTCATAATTGATTAATTATGCAGCATGAACACATTATTTTACTGCAGGCACATATTAATGTTCAACCTTTGAACTTCTGCTAATTGATTAAAAAATTAATTAAAAAAAAAAAGAAAACCTTGTAAACCCATAAAACCCTCAGTTTTTATGTTTTAGAGGAAGAGATTTTATAAAGCATCGCAAATGAAGAATATGAAGAAACTATTAAGATAGGAGAACACAAATATATAGTTAGCCTATATACCTAAAGGTGTAAGATTTGGATTCTTACACACACACACACACACACACACACACACACACAATGTAATAGAAGATGAAGATATTATTAGGTTGTATATTAGGTTGTTTGATGTCCGCGCATGCGCAGTGCGGAGGGAGGGGTGACGCGTCAGAGGCACGTGACGTCACCGCCGCTCCGCTTCCTTCTTCCGGGATCGAGAGTCTCCAAACATCCTCCGCCGAGCGAAATAATGTCTCATCAGACGGGTATTCAGGGTAAGAGCGAAATATTCTTATGATTTATACATCAGGATCTGTTTGGTGAGGATGAGCGAGCGGCGAGAAACTCGCATAGTGCCGAAATGCTGCGTTTAGAAAACAAATGAAGCTGTGAATCGAGCGCGTCTGTCGGCAGTGATTTCACTCCCTCAGACCTGAGGTTTATGATTAAAATCATCTTCATGATTGATCGCATCAGTGTTTTGTAATGGCCAGAGTTGTGCTTCTCACTAGCGCGGCCAACGCCTTCATCGCGCGCCACATGCATCCCATAATAACACCAGCATACTGTAATATCTCACACTGAACACAGAGTATCTTACACCTATATGTTCATATATATATATATATAAGTCATAGCTCTGAGTGGATGTGTTGTAATGAATGGCTCTACATATAGAGAACGATATCACTGTGTGTGTGAATTGATATATATTTTATTTTATTTATATATATTTTATTTTTGAAGAAAAAATGCACAACAAAATTCCTTAAACGACTAAAATAACACTGCTTCCATTATTATTGTTGTTGTTGTTATTATATGCAGTTTATATAAAATTGTAGCCAGTCAGAGCTTCAGAAAACATACACCTTACTTTATATATTAATATTAATATATGAGATATTATATTCATACTAGATAATAATGACAATTAGTCAGGCACTGTTGACTCTGATGCTTTAGACCTTGATTAGCCTGATTATAATCAGCGGCTGATGTTATATTTGCTTGTAGTTCACACGTTTGTTTGTTCGCTTGTCTTCTAGCTGCTGACGAGGTGAAGGATGTTTTTGGCAACGCCAGGAACGGAGAGTACAGACTCGTGAAGATCGTGATCGAAAACGGTAAAAACCGCACGCAGGATCATTTACAAACAGAACAAATCAGGGCCTGTATTCACAACACAGCTTAAGGCTAAAAGTAGCTCATAACTCGCCGATTTAGGAGATAATCGTACAAATAATGGGTGTGTCAGTCCTAAATTTAGGACTCATAATTTTTTGCTCTAAGAGTATTTCGTGATTAATCGCATTCAAAATAAAAGTTTTTGTTTACATAATACATGTGTGTGTACTGTGTATATTTATTATGTATATACAAATACACATGCATGTATATATTTAATAAAAATATGCTATGTTTATATATACTGTATGTGTGTGTATTTATATATACACGTAATAAATATACACAGTACACACACATGTATTATGTAAACAAAAACTTTTATTTTGAATGCGATTAATCACGATTAATCGTTTGACAGCACTAATATTCACTAATTGTTTACGAGAAGCTCACATGCAAGAGGCTGACAATTAGCCGAACACATACTTGTTTATTTAGTGACTCTTAGGCAACATAATATCGCACTCTACAATATTTCTATGAACAAATCTCCGACAGAGACTATCAGCCAATCACTGTGTGCATAGTTAATAAGCACGCTGACGTCATCCATAGCAACGAGGTTAACCCCGCCCCCTTACGCTGAGCTTAAGACTTCTGTCTGTTCCTTAGTACACGTTTGTCTCAGCAGCTTTGCGAATAGGTTTTAAGAGAAAACTCTTTGCTGGTGTTTAGGAGCACTCTTAGTGGTGAGATGAAATGTTTTGTGAATACGGGCCCAGATGTGCATGACACACAGAATGAGTGATTGGGGTGGATGTGGTTTCAGAGGAGCTGGTTTTAGGCTTCACCAAAGCGGCCGCTCGCAGCTGGGAGGAAGACTATGATGCTCTTGTGCTTCCTGCGCTGGATAAAGAGCTGCCCTGTTATATCCTGTACCGCATGGACTCCACCAACAGCCTGGGACACGAGTGGATCTTCATCGCCTGGTCACCTGACCACTCACCTGTAAGACACCAGTCAGGATCATCCTCTAGATCACAAAATGACATCTCGATGTTTTCTGGGGCTCTTTCTATAACGATAACTAGACGATATATTGCCGAGTGTGTTATTGTGCGGAGTTTTTGATATTCTGCATATTCTGTGTGGTGCTCAGTTCACATCAGTGATAGAAATTAATCTTTTCCTTAAGTTTAAATTGATTTTTACCTTTTATGGGCATTTTTTACCTTTAATAAAGTTAATTTTTCACAGTCAAATTCTTACATTTAATCAGTGAATTAGAATAATAAGACATTTGGGCTGTTACCAAACAAATGAAATCAGTGTCAACAAAATTAATCTTCGCAGAAGCTGCATCTGATATGGCATTTAGATGCACTTACACACTACTGTTTAATGCAGAACATGAATGCATTTAACCTGCAGTCACGAATGCATAAATAATGTTTTGATATATTAAACAAACATAAAACGTTGCATGCTGTTATTCGAAATTATTTAAATAATTAAAATAAACTTTAAATGTGAAATTAAAACCGCCAGTAGGTGGCAGCGAGTCACTGTTAATAAGTGAGTCATTGCGATTGAACCGAATCATTTAAACGAGTGATTCATTCAGGAACGAATCACCGTCACGTTGCTCAGAGACGCAAAACAGAGCTGTGGCTGTGTTTGGAATTATTTTTGTTGTCGAAATAGCGCAAAACAGACAATATAGTGTCTAAAACGTAAGTCTCTTAATATTAACTTGTTTATTGAACTGTTGCATAAAATCAATATCACATTTGTGATCATGCTTATTTTTGAAAAAATCGGCACTCTTCGTGTGATATTAACTATATGAAATGATATAAATGTATACATTTTTTGAGTTTTCTGATCATTCTTAATGTATTTTAATAGACTGAATCATGCAGTGAAAGAACACACTCGCACTGTTTTTGTTTTTTGCAAAATACTTGATTGTCAAATCACACATTGTTAAAACAACGATTACGATATTATCGCAGACGATATATATCGCTAGGGCTGCAACAACTAATCGATAAAATCGATTATGAAAATCATCGTCAACGATTCTCATTATCGATTAATCGGGTCTGCCCACAGTGCACGTCCAACGGAGTTTACATACTTGTCCAACTTCAGCCGGTCGCGTCAAATTAAAGCACTGAATTTACTTATTTCTATGGACAAAATGCATCTAAAGTAGTGGAGGAAACAGAATGAGATGCTGCAGGAGAGTTACGTGATCCAAGCTACCCAAAATGTGAGAATTCTTTATTTTAAGCTTTAAGCTAATGCATAGCGTAATGGCTTGCCCTGTCAGGCACTTCAACAGATGCGTGTGCGTCCTCAGCGCAAAAAACCTTTCAGTTAACGGTCATATCTTTATGTATAAATGTCACAAATTCACGCGGGCATTTCCATTTTTGCATAAAGGTCCGTCCTGACAGTCTGTGTTAAATTTGAATGTTTACTGAATGAGCGTGCACGCGCGTCAGACAGACAGAAAACAGACACAATTAATAATCAGCGCAAAAACATTTATTGTGCTGAAATATCTGTTGTTGAAAGTTAAATTAAGGTTTAAAGGTCAACATGCATTGAGCATATTTTATGAGAGTAGGAACTGTAAGGGGATAACAGCGTGTAATTGTCTGAATATAAATATCAGACGCTTCAAAACCACCTTTAACAGGATAAAGAAATGACACTAAGCCCTATTCGGAATCCAT
The DNA here is from genome assembly GCF_001515625.1 of Sinocyclocheilus rhinocerous. Classification (NCBI taxonomy): domain Eukaryota; kingdom Metazoa; phylum Chordata; class Actinopteri; order Cypriniformes; family Cyprinidae; genus Sinocyclocheilus; species Sinocyclocheilus rhinocerous. The sequence goes on along the minus strand of NW_015649590.1, from coordinate 40,997 downwards.
GAGTTTTATCACGGAGGTGATAAGTATATTTATTTTTACAGACGTCCATATGAGAAACAACTACCGTCCGAATCGGGCTCTGACGGGACTGTGGTCAAGAACGTGTGTTCCTGCAGAACATTACTCTTTCATAGCATTCAGTTGGCACGTTTGTTTGAAGGACATTGGGCAGAATGTGGAATAGTGTGTTTTTGTCAAAAAAAGAAAAAAAGAAAATGGTTTGTTTTTAATCTGATTAATCGGAAAAAATAATCGGCCAACTAATCGATTATCAAAATAATCGTTAGTTGCAGCCCTATATATCGCACACGCCTAGCTAGATCTTAAAGCTCCTTCAGATCACCGTTTGTTTCTTGAACGCAGCACAACTGGAGAATATAAACTGGTCTTTATGGAAGCAAAATAATGCCAAATGTCTTTGAAACAAAAAGCATGTTGAATAGCGCTAACTGAAAAAAAACAATGCATTGCATTAACAGTGCTTGCATTTTAATGCCTTGTGTATATCCGTGAAATTCTGTAGCCGTAAAGGCTATCTCTCCCGGGTTTTCTGCAACCATGATGCGCGCGCATCCTGAATGTTTACAAACCGATAATTGGTCTATAAGTGAAATAAAATGGACCGAAATTTGCCTGTCGAATATTATAAATTGTATTTTTAAACAGATTGAATATTTTGGAAGTGAATATGAATCATTGAATTTTTAATTATGAAAATGTGTGAAATATTTTGAATTGAATTAAATAAACAATATGTTACATTTCAGGACCTAAAAATGCAAGCCCTGGAAATACAAGGCATTAAAATGCAAGCACTGCTAATGCAATGCATAGTTTTTTCAGTCAACATGCTTTTTTGTTTCAAAGACATATGGCATTATTTTGCTTCCATAGATCTTTAGGCGGTTCAGTCACAGCTGAACATTCCTATCATTCTCATACGTGTTCAGACTCGTCGTTAAACACTCGTGTCTGTGTGTGTTGAGGGGATAAACACTGATCTGGGAGCTGTCTTACCCTTTTACTGATCCTTTCAGCTCTTCTGGAAACAGCTAAACTGATCTGATAGACTTCTCTTAGTACTTTCATATATTATTATTACTATAAGAAAGAAAATAATTTAATATATAGATATTATTAAATAAAACAATATATAAAATAATGTATAAATATGTTATGATTTATAACATGAAAAATAATAATTAATAAATGGTTGATAAATAATTACTAAAAATGAAAATGCTTAATTAATAACATAATTTAATAAATAATAATATTACTAATAATGATATGAGAAAATTTAAATATTATGAAATTAAATATATTTACCAAATAATATATATGCGTGTATTACAATAATATAAAATATACTAAATATTTTAGGATTTATAAATATAAACTAATAATTATTAAATTATTACAAACTAAATGAATATGTATAAATAATATCATTATTTTATAATAACAATTATAATAATAATTATTAGAAATGTATAAATATTAATAAATATTTATTTAATAATATAAGATTATATGTAAAATGTTATTTAGAAAATATGTTTTAGTATTCATGATTTATAATAATGATTAAATTATTGATAAATACATAATTAACACCTAAATCGATATATGTATAATTAATAACAATATTTTATAATTAATAATAATAATAAGTAAAATAGTGGTCTTTGACCACAATGACATCTGAACCCACTCTTAGGATATTAGACAATGCGAGTGTAAAGACACATGGTTTCTTTTCCACACATTTTTGGTCACTTAAAGGGGTCTGACTTTGTTATTTTTACCTTTACATTACTTTTAATTCATTTAGCTGACGCTTGTATCCAAAGCGACTTAAAAAACAACAAACAATTGTGAACATTTTTGAGAGAAAAGCCCATATTTGACGGTTAAGACTGACTCTTGATCACTTTAATCTCTTTTCTAAGTTGATTATAGTCATGTGTGTTTGTGTGTTGCTCCCGTGTCGCGCGGCTGACGCTCTGACGAGTGTGTTTTGCGCTTGAGCTGCTTTTCATGTGAAACTCACGATCTGCCGTCGCTCTTTCTGACAGGTGCGCCACAAAATGCTGTACGCCGCCACCAGAGCCACGCTCAAGAAGGAGTTCGGCCTCGGACACATTAAAGATGAGATGTTCGGCACCGTCAAGGTTCGTTTTGTTCAATGCCGATGTGAACTGAAGACTTACTTAAAATGAAGCAATTTAGTACCAGTCAAAAGCATGGGGTCCATAACATGGTTTAATGCTTTTGAGAGAAGTCTCTTCTGCTTATTAAGGCTGCATTTGTTTGTTGAAAAATGTAATATATTATTACATTGTAAAACAGCTGTTTTCTATGTGAATATCTGTTAAAGTGTAATTTATTCCTGTGATCAAAGCTGTATTTTCAGCATCATTACTCCAGTCTTCAGTGTCACATGATCTTCAGAAATCATAATAATATGCTGATTTGCTGCTCAAGAAACATTTCTGATTATTATCAATGTTGAAGACAATGTCAGGATTCACAGATGAATAAAAAGTTCAAAAGAACAGCATTTATTTGAAATAGAAATCTTTTGTAACGCTATAAATGTCTTTACTGCCACTTTTGATCAATTTAATGTGTCCTTGATGAATAAAAGTATTAATTTCTTTATTAAAAAAATCTTACTGACCCTAGAACTTTGAACAAATCTCTCTCTCTGTATACACACACACACCTATCACATACACCTAAGGTTTTAAGAACATCACAGTGTAAATCATGTGTCTGTCTGGCAGGATGAAGTTTCTCTCAGCGGATATAAGAAGCACGTCACGGCTCTATCAGCTCCTCTGCCACTGACGGCCGCTGAGGAGGAACTACGACAGATCAAACTCAGTGAGGTACACACACACACACACACACACTCACACTCACACTCGCTCACTAACACACACACACACGCAGACGCACACACTCACACACACACACACACACACACACACTCACACACACACACACACACACTCTCTCTCTCTCACACACACACACACACGCTCTCTCTCTCTCTCACACACACACACACACGCTCTCTCTCTCTCTCACACACACACACACACGCTCTCTCTCTCTCTCACACACACACACACACGCTCTCTCTCTCTCTCACACACACACACACACGCTCTCTCTCTCTCTCACACACACACACACACGCTCTCTCTCTCTCTCACACACACACACACACGCTCTCTCTCTCTCTCACACACACACACACACGCTCTCTCTCTCTCTCACACACACACACACACGCTCTCTCTCTCTCTCACACACACACACACACGCTCTCTCTCTCTCTCACACACACACACACACGCTCTCTCTCTCTCTCACACACACACACACACGCTCTCTCTCTCTCTCACACACACACACACACGCTCTCTCTCTCTCTCACACACACACACACACGCTCTCTCTCTCTCTCACACACACACACACACGCTCTCTCTCTCTCTCACACACACACACACACGCTCTCTCTCTCTCTCACACACACACACACACGCTCTCTCTCTCTCTCACACACACACACACACGCTCTCTCTCTCTCTCACACACACACACACACGCTCTCTCTCTCTCTCACACACACACACACACGCTCTCTCTCTCTCTCACACACACACACACACGCTCTCTCTCTCTCTCACACACACACACACACACACACTCTCTCTCACACACACACACACCTGTACCTGTCAGGAACTGAGATACGGCTGTGTAGGTCAGAACACCTGCATTAACTGCATTCATCTGAAAGAGAGAACACTCTTATAATCAATAAATGATACACCAGACCACCAGTGATGAAGAGATGCTTCGACGCCTCTTAAGACACTTGCTGCAGTTAATCACACTGAAAACACTGTGTTTCCTGCTATTTTGAGCCAAAATTCAAAACCCAAAATAGTTTATTTAACCAATATATTAATCAAATTTAAACTCGCATAAAAACTACGTTTTATATAAACATTCAAATTACACATGACAGTTTTTACATCAGCCTTTTTTAATAATATAATTCTGTTTCTGATCCAGTTTGTTGTTGAAATGTGTGGCTGTAATAAAACATTTTATTCATGACAGATTTATTCAAACTATAATGCGTATGTAATGTAATGCTTAGATTTTGTTGTAAAAGCTCTTTTGGATAGTAATGTGGTATTTTGGTGGAAACCATGGTAAATAGTTGTTAGGGTCTTTAAATGAGTATTTATTTGAAATATAACTCTTTTGTAACATTAAAATGTCTCATTTACTATACCATACCATTTTTGATAGTAGTTACTGTTGCACAATATTTGTGAGGGTCTTTTAAAAGCATTTTAAACATGTTGTTAGTGAGTGAGCTGATCATGTGATCTTGAGTGAGAATCATCAGTCTCAAACTCATGACCATATAAGGACGTGCAGAGAAAGGCTCTGGGCCCGCCCCATCCCTAAAACCAGCCAATCAGAAAGCAGTACACTGCAAACAGGAAGTAGAAGTTTCATTTTCCTTAAAAAGCCCCATCTGTAGGTCAGAGATAAGAGCTGACAGCACTGAATAAATGACAGAGATCAGAGAGAAACGAAGACGCCTGAAAATAAATCAGTGACGGGAAGCGAAAGATATAGAGACTAAATTAACCCGATCATCCCGATGGTATTTTATAACTGCATTTCTGTGGTTTATTATCCAGGGAATGCATGAACTAATCAGATGTACCTTGAATAAGTGGCTTTAAGCGTATATGTGACTCTGGAGCACAAAAGCAGTGTTAAGTCGCTGGGGTATATCTGTAGCAACAGCCAACAATACATTGTATGGGTCAAAATTATCCATTTTTCTTTTATGCCAAAAATCATTAGGATACCGTAAATATATCAAAACTTCATTTTTGATTAGTAATATGCATTGCTAAGAACTTCATTCGGACAACTTTAAAGATGATTTTCTCAATATTTAGATTTTTTTGCACACTCAGATTCCAGATTTCAAATAGTTGTATCTCAGCCAAATATTGTCCTATCCTAACAAACCATACATCAATGGAAAGCTTATTTATTCAGATTTCAGATGATGCATAAATCTCAATTTCCAAAAATGTACCCTTATGACTGGTTTTGTGCTCCAGGGTCACAATATGACAAATGCATACAAATAATAAATGTTATTAATCAGTCGCTGTGTGTGTGCGCAGGTTCAGACAGACATTCACGTGAACACTACTAAGCAAACTCTTCAGGGTGTGGCGTTCCCTCTGGACGGAGAGGCCGTCGCTGCGTTACAACAGTTCAAGGACAAAAAACTCAACTACGTTCAGCTGGTGAGAGACGCACACGTCCCACGATGCAGCAGTCAATCGACAATAAAGAGAAACAAAACAGTTTTTGGTTGATATCTGTTGTTTTATTTCCAAAGAGCATCAATTTTGAGAAGGAGCTGATCGTGCTGTCGAACACGGACGCCACGGAGGTGAAGGATCTGCCCAAGCGGATCCCCAAAGACGCGGCGCGCTATCACTTCTTCCGCTACAAACACTCGCACGAGGGCGACTACCTGGAGTCTGCAGGTACAGACGGCACTCGTGGGTTTGATCATCCACTGTGAGAGGAGATGATTCCCTTATTCTAATCCACATTATAGTTAACTAAAACTACGCTAAAACCATAAAAAAAAAATACGGTCCTTGATTCTGATTGGCTGAGCCGCGTTCGAAGCTGTTGTAAATTACTCTACAAAGTAACATACACCTGTTGCTGAATGATATATATATATATATATATATAATTTTATTTCTGTTAAAGCTTTTTTTATTTTAAGTAAATGTTTTTGTATGGTTTTAATTAACTATAATAATCCTGGTTGACAAGCCAGCATTTCTCATTAAAACTAATAATAATAATAATAAAACTATAAAAAAAAGACAAAAACCACAAAATAAAATTACTAAAGCTTTTAAACTTAAAAGGAAAACATAATAATATAAAAATAAAAACTGAAAACATTGCAAATATGAATACAGTCTATAATAGTATGTGAGTGATAAAATAACACTGGTGTTGTTTCAGTGTTTATTTATTCCATGCCGGGATACAGCTGTGGGATCCGCGAGCGGATGCTTTACTCCAGCTGTAAGAATCCGCTGCTGGAGATGGTGGAGAACAAAATGCTGATGGAGGTGGAGAAGAAGGTCAGTGATTAGAGGAATATTCTGGGGTAAAGAAGTTCAAATCCACAGATGGTACATTAGCACATCATTATGACTCATCTGCAGTGTGTAAAAAAAAAAAATGGTTTACAGCATTTCTGTCATACCTTGGAAAAATACTTTATTAAAAATTAAATTATCAATGACAAATTGAATACAAATACTATATTTTTATTATTTTAAAATGTACAGTTTTCTCATTTTATTTATAATTTCTACATTTTATCATTTTAATTTGAATGTCTAATTTACTAATTTTAGTTCAAATTTGTACATTTTTATTCTAATTTTATAATTTTATTTCTAAAATCTACATTCCTGCCATTTTAATTTTAATTTTATATTTTTATTTCTAAAATCTACATTCCTGTCATTTTAATTCTAATTTCTAATTTTACAATTTTATTTCTAAAATCTACATTCCTGTCGTTTTAATTCTAATTTCTAATTTTAAAATTGTATTTCTAAAATCTACATTCCTGTCATTTTAATTCTAATTTCTAATTGTATACTTTTATTTCTAAAATCTACATTCTTGTCATTTTAATTCTAATTTCTAATTTTACAATTTTATTTCTAAAATCTACATTCCTGTCATTTTAATTCTAATTTTCTAATTTTATTTCTAAAATCTACATTCCTGTCATTTTCATTCTAATTTCTATTTTTCTTTCCAATTTCCAAATATCTGTCATTTTAATTCTAAGTTTTAATTTTGTTCCTAATTTTATTATATTTCCTTTTGATAATTGTAATTCTGACTTGCTGCTAATTCTCTTTCATAGCCTGCATCTTACATAGTGTGGCAGTGTCACATTCAACCTACACATTTGAACTCTATCTGAATGTTTATTTTATTTTTTCATTTTAACCCTCTGGTGCTGCTCACATGGTGGTGAAAATTACCTTTTTATTTCAGTGAAATAAATTCACTGTATTTTAATTCAATTATGTTTTTTATTTAATATTTTGTATTTCTAGGGTATTTCATGGTACTAAATTATGTTTATGTAATATTTATAATCCATTTATTACTTGTTAACCACTTTTTTTTAGCATAGACCTGAAAATGAAATTTCCAACTTAAACTGTCATAAATCTTGAATGCTTTGGAGCGCTAAAGTTTGGTCTATTTTTAAAGAAAACACTTGGCAGATTATTGCTAGAGTGAAACAAACAAAAAAAAGTTTATAGTTATAGAAGTTTATTATTATGAAAAATGCACAAAAAGTTTTATAATTTTATATGAAATATATATTTTACAAAACATGTTTTACTCTAAAACTGTGTGAAATCAAAGCCATAAATGTAAACAAGTTGTCTTCCAAATTTGAAGTTGATATCACAAAACATGAGCTTTCAGTAAAATTTAGTTTGGGCGCAGTAACAAACGTTTCCACTAGAGGAAATTCATTTCTGGTCATTTTGTACAAGTGTGACTATTTGTTTCAGCACATTTTAATTTCATGTCCATGATTTTTAAAAAATTTTTTTTACAAAAGCTGTGGTTTTGGCAGACTGCCTTCAATATAAGCTGTTTTTAGAGTAACGGCAAAGTTTTGAGTTCTGAAACTTACAGGATGTTTTTATAGTACAATTCAATTCAAGTTTATTTGTATAGCGCTTTTCACGATACAAATCATTGCAAAGCAGCTTTACAGAAAATTTAAGTTTCTATTTTGAAGTTTCTACATTATATTTAGTAGTAGTAGTACAATGACCTCTTATATGTCAAAAGATCAAGGGAATTTTGGTTTCTCAGTTCACGACCCCTTTAAAGAAAACACTTGGCAGATTATTGCTGGAGTAAAAAAAAAAAAAGTGAAACTAAAAATAGTTTAAATAAATTTGTTTATTATTATGAAAAATGCACAGAAATACTATTTTCGAATTTTATATGAAATATATATTTTACAAAACATGTTTTACTCTAAAACTGTGAGAAAATCAATCTGAACAAGTTTTGAAGTTGATATCGCAAAACATGAGCTTTAAGTAAAATTTAGTTTGGGCGCAATACCAAACGTTTCCACTAGATGAAATTCGCTTCCCACTCATTTCCATTTTTTTGTACAAGTGTGACAAATTTTTTCAGTAGCTTTTCATTTCATGTCCATTATTTTCCCCCCACATACCAAGTACCAAAACATTTACCAAGTTCCATACCATTCCAATGAAATCAAAAATTCTAAAAAAAAAAAAAAAAAAAACGTAATTTTTTTTAACAGCCAAAAATGACCGAAGAGCACCAGAGGGTTCATTTTTAGGGCTGCGACGATAAATCAATTCTGAGATTTTCCAAATGCATCGCGATTCTCTCTGGAATCGATTCTGAGCTTAGTTTTTAACAGCAGATGGCGCTCTACTCTAGTTTTTATCCACACACTCAAATGAAGAATTTGTGCATTCGGGTAAATCCTGTAATTTAACCTCGGCTCATAATGCTTTTATGACGCGAGATTAATGTAAACAGCCCACTGTGAACACCCTTGTAATTCGTTTCAACTTTTTCGAATTTTATGAATAATTATTTTAGGTGTGTGCAAGGATTCGGAAGCCAGCAGAGTTCGGCTGTTTCTAAAGCATGCAGCGTTCAAAACTACGCTCAGAATCGACTCGCCATGCATTAGGAAAAATCTCAGGTCCTGTCCACACGAATGCGGTTATTTTCAAAACCGCAGCTTTTTCTACGCGGTTAGGCCGTTCGTCCACACGCAAGCGCAGCACCAGTTCACTGAAACCGAAGATTTTCAAAAACTCCGGTCGCAGTGTTATCGTGTAGACAGCGAAAGCGGCGTTTTTGGCTTGTGACGTCGGCGCCTGCGCTGTTATCGCCACCTACTGGAGACTCTTTCAGGCTTCTGATTGGCCAACATGGCTTTACGGCTGGGATTATATCGCCACCTGTTGGTTTGGCATGCTCTTGACTGTGCTTCATAGCATGCGTTTGCGTTTTCACGTGGACGGAGATTTTTTTTAAAAAACGGAAGACGGAAAAACTCCCGTGTACGTGTGGACATGGCCTCAGAATCATTTCTCGATTCGCGATGCATCGATTTATTTCCCCAGCCCTGTTCATGTTTAGTCGTAACGTCTGAGCTGAAGCGACATGTGTGGCGTAAATCTCAGCGTGTGTTTCCCCGCAGATGGAGATCGATAACGGCGATGAGCTGACGGCCGATTTCCTGTACGATGAGGTTCACCCCAAGCAGCACGCGCACAAGCAGGCGTTCGCCAAACCGCGCGGGCCGCCCGGCAGAAGAGGCGAGCGCAGGATCACGCGACGCCCTGGAGACGGCCAGGACGCCGACGATTAACCCGTCATCAGCAGACCAGCGCCGATCCGATGCAGAACTGTGCACAATGTGACACAAACACCTCTGCGGTGCGTTTATGGGGTGTACTTCAATTTTAAAACGAACCAATTATTAAACGATATCGTACAAGGCTTTAGTGATTTTAAACCGTGCCAAAATCAGGTCGTAGTTACTGCTGAAGACGTGATCTCTGCAAACCTTCGCCATTCCTTTTATCGTGTCTTATATTGTTTTATTTTTCTATTTTTTACCAAACACGAGGGAGATGTTAATCACGGCTCACATCCGATGGATCAAACTCATTTTTTTTACGACATAAACTCATCTTTTGATATGATTGTTTTGGTTCCCTTGTGCCAGGATGCTCATTTTTCTATGCAAATGCTGTTCTGTTGTTTTGTTTTCCCACGTTTTTGTCTCTGATTGTGGCTTGAAGTGAATTTTCCCGCCGTCTCCCGAGGCGCCGGGCCGATTTGCATTACGATGAATCTAAAAAGGGAAGATGGAAATATATGGGTGAATTCGATTGAATCACTGTTAGGTCAAAACGAACACAGGTCACATGGAGTATCTACTGTCATTTGGCAAACCACTGTTTAGCTCTTGAGTTTCACATGTAGCCTGTCTGTGCCGAGTGTGTGTGTGTGTGCACAGACGTCTCAAATACTCGTCTATGTACAACTTTGTTTTTTTTAGAGAAAAATAAAATATTTGAATCATTGAATGGACTGTCCTTTATTACATAATACAGGAGAGATTCACACAGGGCATTCTGGGTCATGAACATGAGCGTTCTGTGAAAGTTGTGGCAAAATTTCAACAGGAATGTGAAATGAATATAGATTTACCCTGAACAACTCATCTGGAGCTCTGGGGATGTTTGTGATGAAGATCTTCCAGTTCGGAGAGAACCTGACAATTAAAAAAAATATATATATATTAATATAAGTGTATGTATATTTATTATTATATATCCTGTTTTTGTTATGGCTTTTAAAATTTGTATACACTTTTGTATTTGTGTACACTTATGATTTGATAAATATAAAAAAAAAAAAACTATTAACTATAAA
>NW_015649590.1:29159-30324 GCF_001515625.1 Sinocyclocheilus rhinocerous | reverse complement strand
ATATTTTATACATAATATTTAAGAAATATTTAAAAAATTTAAATTTGATATTTTTATAATATATTTTATACAATTATTTTATAAAATACTTTATTATAAAATAAAAGAACAAATAATATGAAAAACAAAATAATATGAAAAATATAAAAACAAATGTAAAATAAATAAAAACAATATACATGTTAAAATAAGTATGTAGTATGTAAAACATTTCTCAAATTAAATTGAATGGAATATCTGGTAAGTGATTGAACGACTGTCCTTTATTACATAATACAGGAGAGATTCACACAGGGCATTCTGGGTCATGAACATGAGCGTTCTGTGAAAGTTGTGGCAAAATTTCAACAGGAATGTGAAATGAATATAGATTTACCCTGAACAACTCATCTGGAGCTCTGGGGATGTTTGTGATGAAGATCTTCCAGTTCGGAGAGAACCTGACAATTAAAAAAAATATATATATATTAATATAAGTGTATGTATATTTATTATTATATATCCTGTTTTTGTTATGGCTTTTAAAATTTGTATACACTTTTGTATTTGTGTACACTTATGATTTGATAAATATAAAAAAAAAAAAACTATTAACTATAAAAAATTACCAATTAATCTTGTCAAATGTATGGTTAATGATTAAACTTACTAAATATAAAAATTACAAATAAATAAATATAAGTGACAATAAGATAGATGGATAGATATTCTACAAAAATAGTATAAAACAACTATAAAATATAATATGAAATTGTAATCTTTCAATCTTTAAATATAATAATTCAAATAAATATAAATATGAAAATGTTAATTCTAGACTAAGCATTTGGCAAACATGCAAATTAAACTATATGAACTAAACTAGTTTTCAAAACATCAAAACAAAGGAAAAACAGCTTTTTAAATGTCATATTTTCATATACTTTTGGTTTAATATATATTCAGAATAATAATTTAATATAAAACAATATAAATATAAATCTTTCATAAACGTTAAAATAAATATAAACATTTAAATTCAAATATGCAATAAAATATAATATGAAATCATTCAAATTGATATAAATATGAATTAATTTTAAGATACGAATTTAGAAAACATGCTAATTAGTGACTATTGGTTAACACAACATTATAATCTCTTAATATAAGCAGAACTATAATT
>NW_015649590.1:26835-27911 GCF_001515625.1 Sinocyclocheilus rhinocerous | reverse complement strand
TCTCTCTCTCACACACACACACACTCACACACTCTCTCTCACACACACACACCACACACACACTCTCTCACACACACACACTCTCACACACACACACCTCTGTGATCGTGGGTCTTTTGTTTTTCTTCTCACAGAGACACCGAGACGCCACATCATACATCCGCTCCACCTCCTCCATCCGCCATCCCTGCATCTTCCCATCAATGAAGTCCTCCAGAGAGAGCTCCTCATCATCGATCTCATCCTTCATCTCCATCTGAAACACACACACAGAGCTCAGACTCAGACTCTGGGACGCACCTGGACACTTTGAGACTGGAGCTTCACCGACCAGCAGTTTGGGATCACGGCTTTCATCGACCGGAGGAAGACCAGACAGGATCTCCAGCAACACCTGCACAATAAACCAACACACAGCGTCACTGTGAGGAACTGCACAGACGTCTGAACTAGGGGTGTGCGATACTGACAAAAAATAATAGCTCAATATTTTCTGGGATTTTATTGATAACGATAATTAGCTGATATTTTGCTGAGTGTGTTATTGTGCTGATATGTTAAGGACTGCCATAGACAGCTGACTCCTAAAGTTTTGATATTCTGCATATTCTGTGTGGTGATAGTTCACAGCAGTGATAGAAATTAATAATTTCCAATAAGATTAAATTGATTTTAATTTAATGGGCATTTTTACCTTTATAAATCCATTTTTCTAAAAGTGTGCATTATCTTTTGAGTCAAATTCTTACATTTAATCAGTGAATTAGAATAATAAGACATTTGGGCTGTTACCAAGCAAATTAAATCAGTATCAATAAAATTCATCTTTGCAATGCAGAGGAAACAGAAGTTGCATCTGAAGTGGTGTTTAGATGTGTTTACACACCGTTTAATGCAAGATATTAATGCATTTAACCTGCAGTTATAAATGCATTAACAATGTTTGTTAGTATTAAACATAAAATGTTGAATACTGATATATGAAATTATTTAAATAATAAAAATAAACTTTAAATGTGAAATTAAAACCGCCAGTAGGTGGCAGCAAGTCACTGTTAATAAGTGAGTCATTGCGA
>NW_015649590.1:23770-25753 GCF_001515625.1 Sinocyclocheilus rhinocerous | reverse complement strand
ATTGAACCGAATCATTTAAACGAGTGATTCATTCAGGAACGAATCACCGTCACGTTGCTCAGAGATGCAAAACAGCGCTGTGGCTGTGTTTGGAATTATTTTTGTTGTTGAAATAGAGCAAAAACAGACAATATGGTGTCTAATAAGTCTCTTAATTAACTTCTAGTTTTTTGAACTGTTGTAAAAAAATCAATATTACGTTTGTAATCATGGTAATTCTAGGAGAAGGAAATGGCACTTTTTGTGTGATATTGATTAACTATATGCAATGATATAAATAAATATATTTTCTGTCCCCATATCTTGAATTCTGTGATCATTCTAAATGTATTTTAATAGACCGAATCATGCAGTGAAATACTCGATAATGTCAAATCACACATCGTTAAAACAACAATTACGATATTATCGCAGACGATATATATATATGGCACACCCCTAGTCTGAACATGAATAACTGCTGAATGCTAGCAGGACGGACCACGCCGAAGCTGAAGATGTCAGATTTAGGAGTGATTTCTCCTCGCAGGGCCTCCGGCGCCATGTAGGCCGTCGTACCCACGATCCTCCCCGTCATGACCGTCGAGCACGAGTGATTGGCTGAGGCGCGCGTCAAACCGAAGTCAGAGATCTTCGGAACGAAGTCCTCATCCAATAAGATGTTCCCGCTGTTAAACAGATGGAATAATGCTTTAGAGATCTGTGAATAGCAGGTCATGAGACACATCTGGGTTGATCACTGAAAGGTTGTAGGTTAGTCATTTAAAAAAAAAAATCAAAGACAAACACCATTCAAATGTTTTATATATATATATACACACAGACACACACACAGACACAGACAGACAGACACACACACACACACACACACACATATATACAGTATATACACACATACACACACTCACACTCACACACATACACACACACACACACACACACACACACATTTATCCAAACATGCAAACAATTGTTAAAACAAAACCAAAGACATTTTGACATAAAAAATTTAAACTATTTAATAAAAAAATAACTATAAACTACAAAACTGTAAATCTAAAGATACACATACTATTATAATAAAAATATTATTTATGAATATTTTGAATTTTATTTTATTTTATATTTTTTAGTTTTCACTGTAATTTTTATTTTGATAATTTTGTCTTGTTTTTGTCATTTATATTTATTTTCTTTAGTGATTTTAGTACTTTAACATAAGCTTATTATAGGCGAATTCTAGGCATTTCTAATTTTCACTTAATATTTAGATTTAATTTTATTTCGACTTTATTTCATTAACCAAAAATTATTTTTTAAATGTTCAAATAAATACAAATAATATATGAAAATATACATTCTAAGCAAAGCATTTAGCAAACATGCAAATTTAATGCTTTTAATGTATTGAATGGTTAACACAACATTACAATATTTAACTATAAACATAGCTTCCAAGAAAACAAAAGAAAAATATACACAAAAATAAATAAATAAACAAACACACAAATAAATAAATATAAAATATAATAAATTAATCTTACGTAAAACTTAACATTTAAAGGTTTAAAGGGCACCAATTATGCCCCTTTTTACAAGATGTAATATTGTTCTTGAGTGTCCACAGAATGTGTCCGTGAAGTCTCAGCCCTAAATGAGACTGACTTGGTTTAAAGGGGATTAAAAACGAGGAGTGGGTGGATTTTTATCAGTTCACACACTGCCAAAACACACATTTATGTCCAAACGCCATGTAAAAGTGCATAATAGGTGCCCTTTAAATGATAAATAAATAAAAATATTTTAGGCCTAAAAACATTAATATAACATTTATATAAGAACACCAAACCAAACTGAACTGCAACATTTGTGTTAAAATAATCTGTTTTAAATGCACCACTTTTAAAAAGTGTCCTAAAAATGCTTCCGTTTACAGAACGTGTTTGTGTGTGTGTGTGAGTGTGTGTGTATGTATGTGTGTGT
>NW_015649590.1:22372-23235 GCF_001515625.1 Sinocyclocheilus rhinocerous | reverse complement strand
TTTAGTTTAACTTAATGTGCGTGAGAGAGTGTGTGTGTGTGTGTGTGTGTGTGTGTGTGTGTGAGTGTGTGTGTATGTATGTGTGTGTGAGAGAGAGAGAGTGTGTGTTTGTGTGTGACACAGAAAGCAGGCCACGTGACGAGGCTTCTGGAGCATCTGGTTTTGTGTTCGCGCTCACCTCTTGACGTCTCGGTGGATGTGGTTGTTGTGATGCAGGTACTGCAGTCCCCTGGCGGCTCCTGCGCTGATGCAGCATCTGCTGAGCCACGAGAGAGCAGAAGCCCCGTCTGCACAGGCCAGCCGCTCCAGCAGAGACCCCCCGGGCATGAACTCATACACCAAACACAGATGCTGCCCGTCGCTGGAGAAGCCCACCATGCTCACCAGATTCTCATGCTTCAGACTGAGAGACAACAGAGACGCTCACATCACTGCATACAGCCGGTGATAAAAACACATTCATCATGAAGGATTCTCCTGCTGTTTTCTCTGGGAAGGATTCGTGCATTTCTTCTTTTAGCCGAATCTCTTGTCCAAAGTGATTTACAAAAACCGCCGGAAAAAAGACCGTTCTATACTTCTAGAAAAATAGATCTGTATTTTCTTTCCACTGTACATTTACCTTTATAAAATAAAATATACAGAATATTCAATCCTTACACTTTATAATGTAATAAAAAACTATAATTGAGGAATACAATAAAAATCCATATTCGATACAAAAACTGCTAAAAGATGAAAGCATAAAATATTTTATTATTTATAAATATTATATATATATATTATATATATATATTAGTGCTGTCAAACGATTAATCGCATCCAAAATAAAAGTTTTTGTTTACATAATATATGTGTGTGTA
>NW_015649590.1:7275-22353 GCF_001515625.1 Sinocyclocheilus rhinocerous | reverse complement strand
ATATACATATATTTAATATATAAACGTAACATATTTTTCTGAAATATATATACATGTATGTGTGTATTTGTATACGCATAATAAATATACACAGTACACACATATATTATGTAAACAAAAACTTTTATTTTGGATGCGATTAATCGTTTGACAGCACTAATATATATATATATTTAATCCATCCTTTTTTATAATTGGACAAATGAGGAATATATTATTATTTATAAATATGATGCATAACATAATATTGTTATATTAATATAAATATAATTTTATAATTATTAGTTTTTATATAGTACATTTATAACTTATAATAGTGATAATGTAATTATAAAATGAACTTTAATGAAGACTATACCAAATTAATACTGAATACAAAAAAAATATAAACATTTATGAAAAAAGTATCTCACATTATTACGGATGAATCAAAAATCATATATGTGTAAACTGATATACAATGCATATATGGAGACAGATCAGCCTCAAAAATAACACATTTGCAAAACAAAATTCATAAATGCACAGCACAATTTACATTTACAAAATCCGATTCGTAAATTCAAAACACAATTCATAAATACACAAGTAAAAGCATAAATATTTCCCCAAATGCTCACACAAATGCATCTTACCTAAATAAATTTAAAATGTTTACACAAATATGAGATGGTTGGGTTTTTGCGTTAGTTATGTTATTTGTGTTTATGTTCAAGTTAGTTCGGGTGGGTTTGGTTCATTTACTGCCTTGTTATAAAAAGTGTGTCTGTCACCGTCATGGAGAGAGATGTGTAGGGGAGGCACTTGGCGATATGGCCTTGAATGTATATGTTCTTATTCTGTGTTTAGAATAAAAGGAGAAAGATGACGGTACTGTCTCCTGCTGGATTGTTCTGTGTGTGCGCGCTTCTGTTCACCGAGGCACTCAGGGTTTTGCGGTGTATGAGACGCGAATGTTCGCACTCTCCAGTAACCAAAGTTAAAATTCTCGACGTGTAGACGCTAGCAACCTATTAGCAATTAGCTTAGCAACAGTTTAGTAGCTTAGCTAAGCTCCAGTTAGCCCCACGTGGATTTTGTAAATGCAAATTGTGCTGTGCATTTATGAATTTTGTTTTGCAAATGTGTTATTTTTGAGGCTGATCTGTCTCCATATGCATACAATATCAACAATCTTTTACTATTTATAAATATTATGCATTATATATATAATATTTTTATATTAATATAATAAAATATAATCAATCCATACTTTTTTATAATGTAATGCAAATTATAAAAATTATGAAACGTAATAATTTTATATATTGTTACCTCCTGAGTGTTTGAATCTCTTGATTAAACTGAGTCTTGAGATCTTCAAGTGAGCTGCCGTCCAACTACAACATATCAGAAATTAAATCTGAGTATTATGTGCTGAAAGACACTTTAGAAGTTAATTCACATCATATTTACTGTCTGCATTCATTCAAATGCAGAATATAGGTGGCAGACACATGAGAGCTGTCGACTTTCTCAGTTACTTAGAGTAAGTAAAACAGTATTTCCGAGCGCTGCTGACTCACAGGGTTGAGTTTTTTCACAGCTACGTCTGTGCCGCCGCACACAGAGCCTCTGAACACGACGCCAAAGCCGCCGGCGCCCAGCAAACACCCGCCGTGCTTCACGGGCCGCTCGTCCCAGCCGCTCGTCATGACCGTCAGCTCGCGGTGCGTGAACGTGTAGAAACCTGCTGGAGAGAGGTGGCTGATGGGTAACCGCTGTCTGAACTCATGGTACACTGCCACTGAAAAACTGATTTGTTTGTTTGGTCCGAGGGATTCTGTATTTGGCACATGTAAACATTGGCACATTCTTTACTTGCATAAAAAAAAAAGTTTGGGATCGGTAGGATTTTTAAAGAAGTTTCTTCTGCGTATCAAGGCTGCGTTTAATCAGAAAGTCAGAAAGAGTTTGCACATACAAGGAATTTGTTATAGTGTCACAAGCTTCCAGTACACAGAGACAACAACAACACACAGATAATACAAATAAGGTGTGAATAAAATACTAGAGCCCGACCGATATGGGTTTTTTAGGGCCGATACCGATACCGATATTAGGGGTTTAAAAAAGGCCGATACCGATATATCGGCCGATATTCTTTGCTGGACAAACTAAGTAATTACTCCATTTCAAGCATTTTATCTGCATTATATGTTCTGTAAAAAAAAATTTCATATCGGCGGCATATCGGCATATTCGCCGATACCGATATATCGGCGACAGGCTCATATCGGCCGATAATATCGGCAAAACGATATATCGGTCGGGCTCTATAAAATACACATGCATAAATATAAATAAACCACAAAAAAGAATAAATTGCACGTACAGGTGTGCTATAGATAGAATAGGAATAGAAAAAAAACAAAAAAAAAAAAACTGTGAAATATTATTGCAATTTAAAACAATAGTTTTCTATTTTAATAACTGTTAAAATGTAATTTATTTCTGTGATCAAAGCTAAATTTAAGGCATCATAACTCTTCTTCAGTCTTCAGTGTCACGTGATTATTTAGAAATCATTCTAATATGCTGATTTATCAGAATTATCAGATTTATGCATCACAGGCTCCAAAAAAATATGAAGCAGCACAACTGTCTTCAACATTGATGATAATCAGAAATGTTTCTTGAGCAGCATATTAGAATGATTTAAATAAAGTCAGAATTGCGAGTTATAAAGTCCAGTTCTAAGGGGAAAAAAACACTTTTACATCTCGCAATTCTGAGAATAAAAGTTGCGAGTTTGTATCCTGAGATGTAAACTCACGATTGTGAGATAAAAAGTCGCAATTACCTTTTTTATTTTTTTTATTCAGTGGCTATTTCATTCATACTATAGTGTCCTGCACCCGCTAGTAAAAAGATATCACAAATGCTATCTGGTGTGTGAATAATGGTTGGTTTGACTGTACTGTACGTGTCAGGTACCTTCTTCAGTGGCGCTCCAGGTGTTCTCCTCCGGCCCGGAGCTGCTGTCCGGCTCCATCACCACGGGTCTGCTGACAGGTTTGGTGATCATCTCAGGACGCATGCACGCCTGCAGACACGCCTCGGACGGACGCTCCGCTGCTTCACACTGCAGTGTGCTGACCGACGCGCCGGAGGAGCCTGGTGTCAAACATCAGCACGACACTGAGAACTACAGACCTTACTGAGATCATCCCATAAAGCACAGCAAATCAAATCTTATTTATATAGCACAAATAAAAACAACAGTAGTTGACCATTGTGCTGTACAGAAAGACAAAGGATAAATGTGACCCTGGAGCACAAAACCAGTTATAAGGGTCAATTTCTCGAAATTGAGATTTATGCATCATCTGAAAGATGAATAAATAGCTTTCCATTGATGTATGGTTTGTTAGGATCGGACAATATTTGGCTGAGATACAACTATTTGAAAATCTGGAATCTGAGGGTGCAAAAAAATCTAAATATTGAGAAAATCATCTTTAAAGTTGTCCAAATGAAGTTCTTAGCAATGCATATTACTAATCAAAAATTAAGTTTTGATATATTTACGGTAGGAGATTTACAAAATATCTTCATGGAACATGATCTTTACTTAATATCCTAATGATTTTTGGCATAAAAGAAAAATCTATAATTTTGACCAATACAATGTATTGTTGGCTATTGCTACAAATATACCCCAGCGACTTAAGACTGCTTTTGTGCTCCAGGGACACATATTTCTAAAAAAAGAGACATAAAAGAATAAAAAGACAGCAAAGCAATGACAAGAGGAGTTAACATCAAAACCCCCCAAAATTCGACTTTAAAAATCAAAGACAGTTGTAAGCCTGAGAGAAAAGGTACGTTTTTAACTTGGATTTAAATTCAGACTCTGTGGAAATGAATCTTATAGCTAGCGGGAGACTATTCCACAATTTTGTGCCAGCAACAAAACAGATCAAGGTAAAGTGATGCTGGAGTACCTGCAGAGGCGCGGCAGCTGCTGTGATCGGGCAGCAGGACGCTGACGGCGGCGAGCAGCTGGTGACGGAGCAGAATCTCCACCAGATCTCCAACAGTGCAGTCTGTGGTTCCCCAGTCGAACAGCATCTCCATCGTGGGACTCTTTCCCTGCAGAACCACCGCTTCAAACCTCCTGAAAACACACAGAAGACAGTGAGCAGCCGCCTAGCAACCACGCAGAACACCCTAGCAACCGCACAGAACACCCTAGCAACCACGCAGAACACCCTAGCAACAGCACAGAACACCCTAGCAACGCACAGAACACCCTAGCAACAGCACAGAACACCCTAGCAACCACACAGAACACCCTAGCAACCACGCAGAACACCCTAGCAACCGCGCAGAACACCCTAGCAACCACGCAGAACACCCTAGCAACCACACAGAACACCCTAGCAACCGCACAACAAAATAAATACATGAAATTTTCAAATTTAAGTACTAAAATTGCTACAACTAAAATTTAAATAAATATTTTAAAAATACAATAAAATAAAATATTTTTTAAGTGTATATAAAAGTATGTACTTTATATATAATTTATTACAAATATTGTATATTATATAAAATACTTTTATTAGTGATAAATTATTTACATTATTTTATATTTTCTTTATTATACACACACACACACACACACACACACATATATATATATATGTGTGTGTGTGTGTGTGAGTGTGTGTGTGTGTGTATATATACAACACTGCATTTACGATTTCTGATAAATCAACAATAAAATAAAAACAATGACAAAAACTTAAACTAAAACTGAAATGAAAACTGAATATCAAGATAAACGTAATTCAAATTATTAATAAACAATATAATAGTATACAGACAAATAATAGCATATGAAAATATCAGAACAATCAATAGAACGATAGAACGAACTGAACTAATTTGGTAACTGAAATAACAATTCAACAATTATTATAATAACAAATAATTATTATTATAAAAACGCTTTTGTTTTAAAATAAAATGTTAAATTCAAATGAAAAATGTTGGCTTAGCAACTAACTGAAATAAATAAGGTTATTCGGAAGTGCTAAAAAAATAAATACAAAAAAATGAAAGAAAAATAGTGATTGAAAACAAAATGACAAAAGTACTAAAACAAACTACAATGAAAATGAAAGCTGAAAATATAAAATGAAGGCTACTTCAAAATATTACAAAGTAATAATTATATATATATTTTATAATAATTATATATATATATATATATATATAAAAATAATACAAGTGTATTTGTATTATTATTATTTATTTTTTTTGAAGGTTTACTTCATTGTTTAGCCTTATTAGATTTTTATTATTATTATTTCTAACGCTGCGTTTAATGTATGTTTCTCTCGCGCATCACCGGATGTGCTGCTGCGAGTAGCGCGGTTCTCCGGAGGCTCCGCTGATGTCCGTCGCGACGCTCCTCCAGGCGTGCTGCGGGTCCAGCAGGTCTGACAGGGCTCTCAGCGCGGAGAACCGGAGCTTCCGGACCGGGGTGTCCCGCGTCACGTCGCACATGATCCGTTATCAGCGTCTATCCTTCGCAAATCACGCTCAGATCTCCCGAAGGTCTCTCTCATCTACAGATCAAGGAACTTCCTTGGTCTGTTGTCATTTCCCCTTCCTACAACATCCGCTTTAAACTGAAACTAAATGGGATTACAACTAATATAGGGATGTCTACGCAAGCACCAGGCGTCAAAAGTCAGTTTTATACATTAAAAAGTGCGTTTTTACTGTAGAGATACAATACAATCGGCTACAAGTCGTGGAAAGTTGTTATTCCTGCAGAGGGCGCTGAACGCGGTGTCTTGCAGTCGACTGTGATTGGTTCTGTCCGACCCGCGCTGAGAAAAGTAACAGGTGTCACGTGACACCGCACGACTCAGTTTCGTGCTGATTTTATTTCTCACCAATATTTTTCTTTTCCTTTTCTTCACCTTAATACATGTACATCTTTATTTTATGTTGTGAGTCATTATTATAATTAATTAATTCGACCGCGCTCACAGTAATGATTGACAAGCAACGTGACTATATCGGTGACGTTTAAAGGCGGGTAAATGTGGAATCAACCAGCGCTTGTTGTAAAAGTAAAAATATAAGTAAATACATGTAGATTTTGTGTTCAGAATGTCTGCCCATCAAAAAGTAATAAGTCTCTTTTATTTAATGTCCATAACTCGAAATATTTGTGGATTTGAGAGGAATTTTCAGGTGTGTCCTCGTGCTGCCTACTTTAATCACCTGTTTAATTATTTTTATATGTATTTAAACAAGAATTTGTGTATTTATACAGACATTTATTTATTTATTTGCATATTTATTTATTTATTTGTGTATTTATTTATTGTTTTTGCAGGTTTCGTCCTCCATATGCCTGTGGCGTTCAATCTTCCAAAATATGTCAATCAAAACTTTGGATATATTGCAAAGACAAAGTTTAACTCTTCTAAATGGTAAGATAAATGTTTATGTTTCTGGCCGCCGTGCCCAAATTGTGCTCCCTTACAACGAGACTGTATTATTTAAGATGATTTAATACCGAGGAATGAATGAATAATGTTGATATGTTAGTTTTCTCAGCGCTTGTCAAAAATCGACCAATCACAGTCCGCTATGAATATTTAAGATGATAATCATTATAACTTTTATAATTATCATTATTTATATTATTACTTTTTTTTTTACATTCGTTCTTATTTTTCATTTTATGACTTTTAAATATTTTATTATTATTATTATTAATAGAATTAAACCGTTGTAGTGAAACCAACAGGAGACCGTTGCAGTGTATATAGCCTACTGTACCGCTAGGTGGCGCAAATGAATTGAGTTTCCTGGTTTAAGTCTTTCAAAATGAGAAAACTGATGTACAAACGTGCAATTACTGGTTCAGTGGGGTTTGAGAGCCTGAGAGAAATCGGGTTTATTTCCATTTACTATTAATTTTAGGATTTTTGAATAATTTTAAACAGAAACATTAAGGTGTAAACTGAAGTAGTAGTTTTTTTTTTTTACACCGTTATTTATATAGCGCTTTTTACAATGCAGATTGCGTCAAAGCAGCTTTACAGTGTTAGTATTAAGTACAGGTCTTGTTTATAACAGTTCCAGTGCGAATTGATGCTCTGATAATAAATATGCCTGTAATATAATTTGAAATGAAAAATATTGCAATAAATCAGACAAGTGCAAAGTCATTTTAACAAATGCTCTTACACTTTTAAGAGTTAAGAGGATTTAAAGTGAGTTGCATGCATTTAATGAATCATTCAGATTAATTTGTACGAGACAGTGTTATAGTCATTTGCTTGGAAAGAGTATTCGTGCTTTTTGATTATTTATTCATTGTGCTTTCAAGCTCCAGAAGCATTGAAGAACCTTTGCTTTTAAGAGTGAAGATGCTCTTTTGTGCCGAAAGTCTTTGTTTTCATTTGAACCCAGCTTGAGTGCATGAGATTCTCCTGTTCTTCTCTCTGACAGATGCACACAGGGTTATGCATGGAGGATATTCTCTCGTTCTATCTGTAGTCTTCAGACTGGATGCCAAAAACATCCGCCGGTTTCATTGAGAAATCCTGCAGAAGAACCCAAAAAACAGGATGCACCCTGAATCGTGACCTGCTTTGTGTGTCACGTATGATTCAGGCGTACACAAGCTGGAGTGTTTGCTTTAACACGGAGACATCCGCAGTGGCCCATTTACTCAAGACACCTGGCTTTAGCGCATTAGAGGATGTTTAATACACATCTGTCGCTGTGTGTTATGTAGTTTTAATGTACACACCACTCCAGGGGCTTTCGGCTCGTTTATATCTTTAAACAAATAATTACACGAGCGCATCTGTGCAGAAAAGTAACTGGATTAATCATGTTAGTAGTGTGAAAGAAAGCGCGCTGATGGCATGTTGGACTGAGACGGGCTCCAGGTGCATCTGTGATGTCATTTCCTGTCTGGAAAAGTGAAGTTGAACACCTAGGATGGATTTGTGGATGCTTTTGGGCGTCTTGTAGTAAAAAGAAACAGCCATCAGCCACTAGAGTACCACGGTAAATGTGCTGTGTGTGAATGTGCTGACTTATTTTAATTGAATAGTTTTGATGAACTTTGATGTAGTTTCTCCACCTGTGTATAGGGGGCAGCAGTGAGCTGTAGAAAAATAGGCTTGAAGAAATAGGATTTGTGTATTTTCTGAACATATGTGTGCCACTCACCATCATGATTGCAGGGTGTTGTAGGTGGTTGCAAGGCTTTAACACGGAGACATCCGCAGTGGCCCATTTACTCAAGACACCTGGCTTTAGCGCATTAGAGGATGTTTAATACACATCTGTCGCTGTGTGTTATGTAGTTTTAATGTACACACCACTCCAGGGGCTTTCGGCTCGTTTATATCTTTAAACAAATAATTACACGAGCGCATCTGTGCAGAAAAGTAACTGGATTAATCATGTTAGTAGTGTGAAAGAAAGCGCGCTGATGGCATGTTGGACTGAGACGGGCTCCAGGTGCATCTGTGATGTCATTTCCTGTCTGGAAAAGTGAAGTTGAACACCTAGGATGGATTTGTGGATGCTTTTGGGCGTCTTGTAGTAAAAAGAAACAGCCATCAGCCACTAGAGTACCACGGTAAATGTGCTGTGTGTGAATGTGCTGACTTATTTTAATTGAATAGTTTTGATGAACTTTGATGTAGTTTCTCCACCTGTGTATAGGGGGCAGCAGTGAGCTGTAGAAAAATAGGCTTGAAGAAATAGGATTTGTGTATTTTCTGAACATATGTGTGCCACTCACCATCATGATTGCAGGGTGTTGTAGGTGGTTGCAAGGTTTTTTTTTTTTTTTAAACTTTTTAGCACATCGCTATGCAGTTTCTAGATTATTTTGGGTGTTTGCCAGGACATTTCTAAGGTACGGTGAGAGCTCAGCGCGCTAAACATGCAAACAGAAAAAGCATCAGCAAAACCATGGTTCATTTTTGTAAGGGAAGTTGTAGAAGTTAGTTAGCCAGCTTACATAACGTTTCACAGTTACAGTAATTGTGTGTTTTGTAAGCTTATTTATGGTAATAATATCCCCCCAAAGAAGCTAAGGAATCATATGGCTGTGATCAGGAATAAACAAAAAGCTCACCTTTCTGAGCAGACACTGATAAGCATATCCCAGCCAGGTTTGTCACTTGTTAATGGTTCCCATAAACATGTCCGATGTGGTCTGTGTGTATTTGCAGCGCTTTTCTGTATTTGGTTGTGTGGAGTACCGTATTGGCCCGAATATAAGACGATGGCTAACTTGACAGTCACGACTCATGCAGCTGTAAGGTTTTCTTTTTCTTTTGTTTTTACTCGTGATCTTTACAACACGCATTACATTACGTATTTCATGGCACACTCGTTTTATGCATATTTGGCGCCACCTAGTGTTGTGGGTGTATTATTGACATGTCAAAGTCTAGACCCTGAATATAAGACGACCGTGTTTTTCAGATGTATTTCCAAGAAAAAAATAATCGTCTTATATTCGGGACAATACGGTATTTGCTATGCGGTTTCTTAGCTGCTTTGTGTGTCTGTTATGTTCTATCACGTTGCTATGCAGTTTCGAGTGTATTCTGGGTGGTTTCCAGGGTGTTGCTAAGGATTTTGAAGGGTGTTGCTTTTTTTTGTGTGATTTTTACTTTTTACTTTGCAGTATGTTGTTCTGCAGTGCCCTCGGTTTTTTCTTCTTCTTCAAAATAGATTTGTACATGCTTTAAGTGTCTGTAAAATTCACTACCATGATTCTAGGGCGTTGTAGGTGGTTACCAGGGTGTTGCTAAGGTGTTTTATGTGTGTCCTACTTTTTACAATGTTGCTATGCAGTTTTTAGAGTAGGGGTGTGCGATATGACGATTTTTGTTCGTGGACGATAAAAATGTCTCCACGATTTGCTTTTGAAGAAATATCGTGCAACAGCGCCAGTTCTGGCGCCTCCGGCTCAATATATACTGTACAACGCCACATGCATTCACGATAGAGTTACACTCACGGGACACTGCACTTACTCGCAGTCACAAGTACATTATTTGCATGTGCTTTAAAGCCTTGCCGGTTAAATGTTTTATTCACGCGCTGTTCTGACATGCGCTTCTTCTCAGCACGTACACCCGAAGCGCTCGCACTAAAAAGCCTGTCAAACAGCGCCTGATTACTGGACTAAGTTATATTTTGCACGGATACTGTCAAAACACACAAGGGTTATGTATAGACTCAGTTGGTTATGTCTAAAATGAAAGCACTTTGGTTGGTAGGGAGTTGCTATGCAGTTGCTACGGTACTTTATGCGGTGTTTACTTCTTACAGTGTTCCTCTGCAGTTTCTAGGGTGTTCTGGGTGGTTGCCAGGGTGTTACTATGTGGAGTGCAAAGGTGTTTTGTGTAATTAAATGTTTTTGTTTGTTTGTTTTTTTACATTTTTACCATGTAATTACACAGTTTTCAGGGTATTCTGGGTGTCTGTAAAAAAGAAACATGGATGCCAGCAGGTTAACCTGTTTTGGTTTTGTCAGTGTTTCTCGTAACGTCTGATCTTAATACTGCCGTGTTAGTGAACACTCACGCTATACATTTTGCATTGTTTTGAACTTTGACCCTGACATTTCAGCGTCCCGCAGAGGGTTAATTTGATAAGAACAGAGTAAGAGAGAGAAGGTCGATGTGGAAAAAACCGTATTAAGAGGCCTTGATAAATCTATACCTTGAGTGTTCAGAAAGATCTCCTCAGGCTGATCTTAAGTCAGGGCTAAAGGGCAGCTTCTCACCAGTACTACAGAGCAGGAGCTCAAGGGACTAGTCAGTGAAGCTGATCAAGGCTTAACTTATTCTGTGGGAATCAGAGGGGAGTCAGACTGAACCACTGACCCCTGATTAGACACAAATCACTCCCTCCGGCACTGGCCACTCATTGATTATAATGAAGCTCTTCAGGCCGTTACCCAGGATTCCCTGCTCATGCTGACCACGGTCAGTTCCTCAAAGTGTTTTGATGGACAGATCTGTTCTGATATCAGTCGTACTGAAGCGTCTCTTTGTAATCTAATCCAGAAACCTCAGGAGGTTTTAAACCTCTCCCTCTAGAAGATTCAGAATATTCTGTGCAGTGATTATTTTTGTCATTATGTTGCATTGCTAGTTTTGATCCTGGTATCAGCATACTGTATATGATTTGATATTTGTCAATTAGGGGAACTTTTCTGTCTTCGTTTCCGGTGTTTTTAGTAATAGTTTTTACTTAATTTTTAAGTAATTTTTTAGACATAATTTTTATGTCTCTTTATTATGTCTCCCTCATTTTTAAGTGTAGAAAGGTTTATTTTTGCTAGAGTTAGTAGGCTATATTTCATTCGTTCCTCACCCAGATTTTTAAAAAATCATATTTTCAGTACAGGAATATGAACAATTTGTAATTTTACCATGTTGATATGCAGTTTCTATGATATTCTGGGTGGTTGCCAGGGTGTTGCTATGCAGTTTCTAGGGTATTCTTGGTGGTTGCCAGGGTGTGTGTTGCTATGCAGTTTCCAGGGTATTCTGGGTGGTTGCCAAGGTGTTGCTATGCAGTTTCTAGGGTATTCTTGGTGGTTGCCAGGGTGTGTGTTGCTATGCAGTTTCCAGGGTATTCTGGGTGGTTGACAAGGTGTTGCTATGCAGTTTCTAGGGTATTCTGGGTGGTTGACAAGGTGTTGCTATGCAGTTTCTAGGGTATTCTGGGTGGTTGACAAGGTGTTGCTATGCAGTTTTAAGGTGTTTGTGTTCTTTACTTTTTACCATGTTGATATGCAGTTTATACGATATTCCATGTGGTTGCCAGGGTGTTGCTATGCAGTTTCTAGGCTATTCCTGGTGGTTGTCAGGGTGGTGAGTTTCTGGGTGTTGACAAGGTTGTTGCTGTGCTGTTTGTAAAGTGTTTTTGGAAACACTTATTTTGCATGTTTAAAGTGCCCCTGTTATGGATTTTTGAAAATTACCTTTCATGCAGTGTGTAACACAGCTCTAAATGAATGAAAAGTTTTAAATCTGAAAGTGCACCGTGTTTAAAGTTATTTTCTCTGAAAAGAAAGAGTAGACTCTGAATCATTTAAACGAGTAATTTTTTTAAACAAATCCCAAGCCGTTTCATGTTGACATCAACATGAAACATTAGCATATTGCCCGGCCACTTGTTGCGCGTGCAGAACTGGCAAAACTTGACCATCAGACGATTTTCAGGTTGGTCTGAATGAAAATGCTAATTCATTCTTTGCCACTAGGTGCTGCCTTTGGAGCGATAAAATAGCGGTTTCCCCGGTAACGCTGTACACAAAAAGCAGCACTGCGCTCACAAACACTGCTTTATCAGGCATTACAGACAAGATAAAATGAAATCGACCAATCAGACCAATCACCAAAACGAAAAATGAATCGTTGAGCGAATCGTTTGGGAGTCATTGAGCAAATAAGGTAAAAATAAATGCATATTATAAGACAATGAAAGTGTTTTTTGACCTTGCATGCATGTCAACCTGTTGTTGGGGACTCCCAAAACCAAAATATGGACCTTTCATAACCCATAATAGGGGCACTTTAATTCAATTTTATATAGTTTTGGCTTGATTTCTGTCAGTACGAAAAATGAACCTTTTCAGAATAACACTTTTGTTTTTTTCTTCACACTGAAAATGGAAGGTCAAGTTGAGTGTATTGCATTATAGGATACAATATTTCAGAGTGTTTTGGACTGCATATTTTGGAGTAGTAGATCATCTTGATATTCTATAAATATGTGGCACAGTATGAGAAGTAGGGCTGCAACAACTAATCGATAAAATCGATTATTATCGATAATGAAAATGGCATAGGAGGACATTCTTGTTAATATGTGAATAAATACTAGCCTACTTAGTTTGATATTTGCCCAATAAATGACAATAACATTTTTAGATTTAAACAATTTTTTGACAGATTCCTAAAATATTTGTGTTTTATCTTTATTATGATGTGTGTCTAATAAATTGTTAAGCACTATTTTCGTAGCATTCAGTTGACACGTTTGTTTAAAGGACATTGGGCAGAATATGGAAGTGTTTTGTCAAAAAAAAGAAAGAAGAAGATCCGATTAATCGGAAAAATAATCGGCCGACTAATCGATTATCAAAATAATGAGAAGTATAGAAGTATATTACACTGAACACAAACGTCCTGTTGTAAATCATACCTGCAGTCCATTGAGGTCGATGTATCTATAAGAGCCACAGAAAGACAAATAGAAAAGCTTTATGGAAATATAATAAGTGAATGAATACATGAAGTCTTTAAATGGGTTTGCTAATGCTTTCTTTGTGATGTAGAGGAAAGGCAGCTTTTGTGGACTGTGTTTACATTTGCCTGTTCGGACGTTTGACTAGAATTGACATAAATGGTGTGAACCAGCATTCAGGCTGTAGATTCAGTGTTTTCATCCCTTGTTCAGGTTTTGGCCCTTCTCACGGATGTACAAACACTGCTTGGCTAACTAGTCTTGAGTTTGAAAAGACACGGACACACGCTGCAGCTAAATAAACAGCCTTCAGGCTTCGTTGCTAGATTTCTGAAAGTCTTCAAAGGGTCTTTAGCTTGCGATACAAAAGGGACGTGTGACAAAAGCAGCGAGGAACACAGCGCTTGTTTCCTATGCGGGTCTGTGCGTGTTTGAGTCGGTCAGGTGTTGAGCTTTGTGTTTTAGCTCTTCAGTGTCTCTGATATGATCTTCAATGGACGCCGCGGATCATACAGGTGTATCTGAACACAATCGCATTCAGCTCAGTGAGATCTGAGCAGTTCAGACATAAGCAGGTATGTTATTATTAGGAACATTTGGGCTTATTAAAGCAACAGGTCATGCACGCATAATTTGTATGCTACAGTATTTATATTTTTAGCAAGTACTACAAGTTTCCTTTCAGCCATGAAGTAAAGGAAGATGTTTTGTCTGGAGTTTGGCTTCTATTTCTGACGATAATTTGTGAAATCTGGCCGATAATCAGCCGATTGTTTCGCAGACACTGATAACTAAGCTGTAAAATCTGGCCAATAACCGATTAATTGGTTGGTACTTTTGCAGATACTGATTAAGTTGTAGCTTTCAATGAAAATATGTGTTGATACTGATAAGGATTAAGTTGTAGCTTTCAATGAAAATATGTGCTGATACTGATAAGTGGTAACTAGGCCCTAAGTTGTGGCCAGTAACCAATAATCAGCCAATACCTTTGCAGAAACTGATGATTAAGTTGTCAAATGTGGCCAATAACTGATTAATCAGAGTTTTGCAGATACTAAGTTGTAAAATCTGACTAACATCCAATTAGGGGTGCTCCGATCAGGATTTCTGAGGCCGATCACCGATCGCTGATCACAGAAAGCAGTATCTGCCGATACCGAGACCGATCTTTTTAAAGTCTTCTTTTTATAATTTATAACTATTTATTAGAGGCCGACCGATATGGGTTTTTTGGGGCCGATGGGTGCCGGACCGCGAATTTAACCGCCCGTAACTCCCGAATCCCGGGGGATATCGACGCGGGGGTGGTCTCATTCAAAAGAGGGCCTCAAGACGTACACTCGATTCGCGTTTGAGAGGGTTCCTCGAGCTGAAGAGATCCCCCGAATTTGGTGCGGATCCGCCGCGTCGTTACGGAGATATGGCCGTTCAAAGTTTCAATGGTTTTCCATAGACTTAAGCTTTAAAGCGTTTCATCCATGTTCGCCAGTAGCAAACAATGGAGTTCGCTCTGCTGGACAAACTAAGTAATTACACCATTTCAAGCATTTTATCTGTGTTAAATGCTCTGTAAAAAAAATTTTCATGTCAGTGGCGTATCGGCGGCATATTCGCCGATACCGATATATCGGCGACAGGCTCATATCGGCCGATAATATCGGCTAAACGATATATCGGTCGGGCTCTACTATTTATAGTGATATTCCAATCAGGATTTTTAGACATTTATTCAGGGCCTGAATTTCATTTTTGAAAATGGGG
>NW_015649590.1:4175-7210 GCF_001515625.1 Sinocyclocheilus rhinocerous | reverse complement strand
CATGGCTGTTTACCACAAACACAACATTTATTCATTATTTTGATTTCAAATCCAAACATTGTCACTGAAAATGCTTTTTCAGCATTGCAATTCTTTTTTTACACAGTACAGTAATACAATCTTTCACAGACATGTTTAAACTCAGT
Source organism: Sinocyclocheilus rhinocerous (assembly GCF_001515625.1). Classification (NCBI taxonomy): domain Eukaryota; kingdom Metazoa; phylum Chordata; class Actinopteri; order Cypriniformes; family Cyprinidae; genus Sinocyclocheilus; species Sinocyclocheilus rhinocerous. The sequence continues at coordinate 7,064 of NW_015649590.1, read as the reverse complement.
AAATATAAGCAACACATTATTCAATGCTTTTTACTTTTGCATTTACTTCTAGATTTATATATTAAGTTGCTGAAGCAAGTGGCAAAACATTTAAACTACATTTCTTACGTTATCACAAACTTAGCATTGACAGAAATAATCAGCTCTACTGCATTTCCTTTTGCATTGAAATCTTTATTACAAGCAATCCTGCTGTTCATAAAGAACTTTGTTTTTCTACCTCCGCCAGTGTCATCTATTACTGCATCATATGACTCCTTTAAGATACCAACATCGCCCATCAAAAACTGTTGTTATACAGACAAACATGTTGGCATTATGCAAATGTGAATGTTATATTGGGATTAATTATGTAAAGTGTAAGTGTGTTTGAGCAGTTTAAGGTGGGTTTTTGAACTAGCACAAGCACATAATCCAGACAAACACTGACCCGGACCGGTTTCTGCCCACCTCAGAGAGGGTAGACGGGGTTCAGTCATGGTGTGTGGTACTAAACCTCAAGCACATCGCTGCACCCTAATGATCCACAAACAACAGGCCAGCTTGTGTGGCATCGTTAGCGCTCGATGCCAATCCTGCACGCTAATGAAAAACACTCTGAGAGCAGTGAAGCATGTAATCCAGACTCTGTTCATTCAGTTCTTATTATTTTGAATTAGTTTGGGCTTTTGTATCTTTTCTATTTTCATTTAACTTGTAGTTAGTTTAACCTTCGTTTTAGTTAAATTTGTTTTTGATAAATATAATGTATATTCATTTTTAAGGTTTAGTTAGTTTTATGAATTTTGTAGTTTTGTACTTTTTGTCTATATGCTGTAGTTTTTTATTCATTTTTAAGTTTTAGTTAAAGTTTTAGTAATTTTGTAGTTTTGTAATTTTTGTAATTTTTTAGGGTTTTAGGGTTTTTTAAGTTTTAAAATTGTAGCAATTTTCTTGTGTTTTTGTCATTTTTAATGTCTATAGTTTTAATTCATTTTTATTTCAGTTTTAGTTAAAGTTTTAGTAATTTAGTTTTTGTCATTTTTGTAGTTTTCATATTTTAGTTTTTATTTATTTTTAAGTTTTCTTAATTTTGTGTTGTTGTAATTTTTAATATATTTTTATTTAAGTTTTATTTACATTTTTAGTAATTTTGCTTTTGTCATTTTTCTAGTTGTTAAAGTTTTTATTCATTTTTAAGTTTTAAAGTTTTACTATCTTTATTATTATAATTTTTTACATCTATATAATTTATATTCATTTTTTTATTTCGGTTTTAGTTATTTTTAAGCACATCAAGTTAAACTAAATGAAAATGAGAAATGTTGCAACTAGCTAAAATAAAATTTATTTTTTATATTTTATTTTAATCCAATTGAGGATTTTTGACAATTCCATATGTAGCATAATTTGGTTTTAGTTTTAATAAGCCTGGTTTGGAATAGCAGAACTCCGCTACGGAGAAATCCGTGCTGATTGAGTCATTCTGATCCTGGCTGTATCCCGTATGGAATGTCAGGATTCTGTAATTCCCAGAGGAGCTGGAGTGGAAAAGCGTGAGAGCAAAATTCCCACCGAGCGGAAGGCTGAGGGCAGTGAGCTGAGGAGACGCCCCGTCGTCTAAAAGAGTAATTTGCTGCTATAAACACACTGTGCTCAGCACAGCGGCCCACGTTAGCGCTGACGAGAGCCAGTGTCACAATCTGATTATTCCACTACGCCGGATCTTTAAGTGGTTTATACACCTCCTACTGTTAGCGCTAACTATCCCACCACGAGTACACCGAACAAGAGAGCAAAACTCATGCTAGTTCAACCCTTTCTGCGATCTTTATTTGAACAAGCTCTTGGGTGAGTCTCACAAACAGTGTCATGAACATATTAGGGTCATATTTTACTACAGAATTAGAAATTATATTTTGCATAAAGGAAATGAAGCCTATTTGTAAGGCCTTTTTTATTTTTAAAATAAAAATGTAAAAAATTTTCACATTTAACCACATAAAGTTAATTAATGCTTAAAGTATATAATGTTTCATGTATGATTTGTTATGTAATAATTTGTTTAATATTTTAAAAATACTTTTATTTCTTTTTCAGAAAACTAAAAATTATATTTTGCATAAAGAAAATTCAGCCTGTTTTGGATTTTTATGAGCCTTAATCTTTTTTTTTTTTTTTTTTTTACCTTGAAAGCTTATTACAGTAATGCTTTAAAAAGTATATATAATTTTAAGCATAAACTATTTGTAGTTCATAGCAGCATTTGTCATAGTGAATGAAATTTATGCACATTTAGTAATAAAAAAAATTGTGTCCAGAAATTTTTGTTACTGTATTATGGTGATAAAAATGCTATTTTTAATGAATTTGTTATTTTATATTTAGTAATTTATATTTTAATCTTTTTAATACATTTATTAAAATAAAATATTTATGTAATTGTATAAATATATTTTAAAATTAAAATTGTTTTTAATTAATAATAATTAATATTTTTATAATATTATTGTGTGTATTCATATTTTAATGTATTTATTTTTATATATTTATGTATACAAGACAATATAATATTTATAATTTTCTTTCTTTTGATTTCTGTGGTGAAACATTTCTTCATAAAATTAATTCTTTCAGAAAAATGTATCAAAGTCTAATCTAAACATCACTGGAAGCTTTTGTTTGATCTGTCATAAGAATTTGTTAACAAGTCAGTAGACTTGTGCCGGTATTCGGTAATGCGATATATCACGGTAATGAATATGCACGATATTGTTATCGTGGGCACTTCTAAATACCGTGAATAATTATATATTACAAATTATTCAGAATTTTGAATGCATTTTAAGAATACTTTTCCCATCAACTGGTCAAAATGCACAACACAGCTGTATGCTGCGTGAAAGACGC
>NW_015649590.1:0-3458 GCF_001515625.1 Sinocyclocheilus rhinocerous | reverse complement strand
GACATAACTCGGGGGAGAAGAATTGTTGAATAAAGTCTTTTTTTTTTTTTGCGCGCACAAAACGTATTCTCCTAGCTTCGCAAAATCGAAGTTAAGCCACTGATGTCACATGGACTGTTTTACCGATGTCCTTACTATGTTTCTGGGCCTGGGAACATTGCAGTTGCATTGCTGTCTATGGGAGGGTCAGAGAGCTCTCCGATTTAATCAAAAATATCTTAATTTGTGTTCCAAAGATGGACGAAAGTCTTACGGGTTTGGAATAGACTTGTGACGGTATTCGGTAATGCGATATATCACGGTAATGAATATGCACGATATTGTTATCGTGGGCACTTCTAAATACCGTGAATAATTTATATATTACAAATTATTCCGAATTTTGAATGCATTTTAAGAATACTTTTCCCATCAACTGGTCAAAATGCACAACACCGCTGTATGCTGCGTGAAAGACGCGTGCGCACTCTGATGTAAACAAGCGCGGACGAGAAGCACATGGCGGAACATGTGAGAGACGCTCTGGATGAAAGCGCACTTTCACTCTCTGACAGCAGATGGCGCTAAACTGCAGAAATAATAATAATAATAATAGTAATAATAATAATTCATTTAAATGCAGCCGTTACCCCGGAAACCCTGTAAACAAAGCAGCTGCACTACTTTCTGTTTCTGAATCGTGTTTAAATGATTTAAACAGCCATTCAGATTTGTGTATTTGCTATGATGTTCATCACAGCGCCACATACTTACATATTTAGACTTAATAGGCTATTTATTTTCTTTTTTTTTTTACATTTTAATCTGGACTACAACATGCCCTAGATATTGTTTGAAAGTGTTTTGATTCTTTATTGTTCGGTCACACTTTACATTAGGGCTTCATTAGTTAACATTGGTTAATTCATTCGTTAACATAAACTGCCAATGAAAAATTCTTCTGAACATTCATTAATCTTAGGTATTCCAATATTTAATAACACGTTGTTAAAATCTAAAGTTGCAACTGTGTTATTTAATGAGCTAATATGAACTAAGACTTGTATTTTTTAAACAAGGATTAATAACTTCTGTAGCAAATGTAGCTATTGCTGATTGTGAATGTTAATGCATTAACTAAGGTTAACTAATGAGGTCTTATTGTAAAGTGATACCTATTGGTCTTTATAGTTCTTTTGCACTTTAATCTGTGTAAAACTTTTAACTTTGTACATTTTTCTGTATTGCTTTATTGCATTTAAATGTTCAGTTATTTTTGTTATAAGAAAAATGTTATTAAACCTGTTATACTGTATTATGACAACACTTTTTTAAAACTAAATTTCAATATCGTGATAATACCGTATACCGTAATAAAAGCATTAGCAATTAATCGCAACATGAAAATTTGATACCGGCATATCCCTACAAGTCAGACTTTAAGTCCCTCTCTTAACAGACGTATTCAAAAACATCTGCACATTTATTCCCTTTCTGTCTTGAAACCAACTTAAACTAAATCAGCTAAAATAAAGTGGCATGCTCATGTTCACCCTTTAGTTCGCTAAAAGAGTTTTAACACGCTAAACGATTTAGTAAATGAGCCCCTGTGAGATTCTATATGTAGAACATTTAAAGCTCAGACTGTCGAAGCGGCGCAGCGTGTGCTTTTCATCCTGAGGGTCTGGCGTGTATAATCCACGTCCCTGTAATCTGCTCTTTCCTGACGCTCATGCTGGCGTGTTTGTTTGAGTGACACATCGAGGTCCAAAACTGAACTTTCTTTAGATGTACTCTTCAATTAGCAGCATAGCAATCTTCCCACCGCTGCCGACATGCTGTTTTTGAAGTTTTAAGGCATTCAGCCTAATAATTTTCACGGACGCTTAGTGATCTTAAAACTTTAAGCTGCTATTCACTGAAAATCTTTCCTTCCGCCAAAGCTTTCCAATTATGTAAATCTTGAGAGATTTTCATTTAAATTAATCGATTAAGCCCCATTTAAACACATTTTGACTGCAACGTGAATATCGATTTTATAGAATTTTACTGAAATAGATACATGTAGTTATATTTTCCTCCATTTATAAATGGTAATTCAAGAGCATTTTAATACAGTTTGTTAGTATTAATGTTACGTAATGTTAAAATATGTTTAAAAAAAGTTAACATTTTTAGTGAAAGAACAAATGCTTCAAGACCCTCAAAATACACATTATTTATTTATTTATTTATTTTCCAGATTTTTTTGCAATTATATTTTATGAAATGTAACCATTTGAAATATAAATTAATGAAAATTATTTAATTAAATTGCATTCATTCCAATTTAGTTACTACTCGGATTATATATTCTTATAAATTTTAAACAATGATTCATATATAATTTTTGGTGTGATTCATGTGAAATTTCAAAGAATTTCTACATTTCTTAATTAATCAAAATGGGGGTAAATGCAGAAATAACATGGTAACATTAGAAGCTGCTGATCAGATACAATATGGTTTTAGTTGGTTTAAGTTATGACTCTTCTGATGCAAATGGTGTACAGATTTTGAATGCCTTATGAGGGTTAAAATACATATAGCTTTGCTTAAATTTTATCTAAAGTTAACATTAATGCATGCATGCAGCGTTAATTATTCTCCAATTAATTTTCATTAATGATGCCAAATATAAACGCATGGCTACATGGGTTTAGATCTACATGAAGGTGATTAAGCTATGTTTTTGGATGAACTAGTTCTTTAAATCAAATGATTAGCTATTTCTCAGGATTAATATGTCGCTGATAAACGTCTATATCAGTTTAGCGCGTGTCTGAGCTTCTGTTTTTCAGGAGAGCTCAGCGCTGACTTCAAAAGAGGAAATATCGATCAGAGAACTGACACAGATGACATGAGGAAGACAAGTTGTGTTTAATTAGAGCAGAGATAACGCTAGTCTCCAGACGGATCTCCATCTGCGTCCCGGGGCCCAAGGCTCCCGTTCAACATTGTTTCGGTGAGGGTGTGTAGATGTTATCTGGTTTATTTGCTCGGTCCCGTCCGTTCCCGATCACAAACGTGAGATGTGAGGCAGATAAAGAGGAAGACACACCTGAGGCTTCCACTGCTGACCTGAGACCTTTGGCGAACTATTTTTGTGGTTTTATGATACTTTATTGTTGTGGACTTTCGGATCTTAGATCTTTAACTGATCATCTCAGATGGTGTCCAGTTGCAATTATGAACTCCTCTTTTTTTTTTTTTCTTTTGACATTGCATACTGAAAAATATTTGGTGTAGCAGCAATTTTCACTCAGAAATTGCTAGTAAATTTCACAATTAATTAATTAGTAAGTAACGCACTGAATGAAATGTGAACTTGTGAGGTTGAAAGACCAAGATAGTATTTTCTTGTAAAACTTACTCCAAAAATTATCGAAGTTATTTACGTAGCATAATAAAAATATAATTTGAATAAGAATTGCGAGATA
>NW_015649589.1:737-872 GCF_001515625.1 Sinocyclocheilus rhinocerous | reverse complement strand
CCTGCATTTATTTGATCCAAAGTACAGCAAAAGCAGTAATGTTGAAATATTGAAAAAAATTTTTTTTATATTTTTACTATTTCAAATAACTGCTTTCTATTTGAATATATTTTAAACTGTAATTTATTTCTGTGA
>NW_015649589.1:0-685 GCF_001515625.1 Sinocyclocheilus rhinocerous | reverse complement strand
ATCAAAGCTGAATTTTTAGGATCATTACTCCAGTCACATGATCCTTCAGAAATCATTCTAATATTCCGATTTGCTGCTCAAAAAGCATTTATTATTATAATATAATTGTTCAGGTTTCTTTGATGAATACAAAGTTCAGAAGAACAGCATTTATCTGAAATAGAAATCTTTTGTGACATATCTCTTTATATGTCTTTATAATCACTTTTGATCAATTTAAAGCATCCTTGCTAAATAAAAGTATTCATTTCTATAATTTCTTTCCCAAAAAACAAAAAAATATATATACTGACTCAAGCTTTTGAATAGTATAGTGTATAATGTTACAAAAGCGTTTTTATTTCAGATAAATGCTGATCTTTGGATCTTTCTATTCATCAAAGAATCCTGAAAAAATGTACTCAACTGTTTTAAATATTGATAATAATCATTTAAAATAAATTCTTGAGCAGCAAATCAGCATATTAGAATGATTTCTGAAGATCATGTGACACTGAAGACTCGAGTAATGATGCTGAAAATACAGCTTTGCATCACAGGAATAAAATACATTTTAAAATATATTATTGCAATATTACAATATTACTGCTTTTGCTGTATTTTGGCTCAAATAAATGCAGGCTTGGTGAGCAGAAGAAAAATCTTTAAAAAACATTAAAAATCTTACTGTTCAAAAACTTTTGAC
>NW_015649588.1:0-2801 GCF_001515625.1 Sinocyclocheilus rhinocerous | reverse complement strand
ACCTGCAACACACAACCAGACACCGAGAGAGCGATTCACTGAGAATGACTCAACAGAGCGATTCACTCATGAACGACTCACTGAGCGATTCACTCATGAACGACTCACTGAGCGATTCACTCATGAACGACTCACTGAGCGATTCACTGAGCGATTCACTCATGAACGATTCACTCAAGAGCACAATTCACAGAGGACTCAAAGAATAAAAGATAGAAAAAGGAGCAGCATTAAAAAAAAAATTGAAGGACATAAAAAAAAATGCATAAAAAAACAAGAAAAAAGGAAAAAAATGAATCAATTAATAAATAGAAGAAAAGAAAAAAAACAATGAACAAAAAATAAAGAACAATCATTAACAAAAAATAAAGAAAATATATATATATTTTTTTACTAAAAAAGGGAAAATAGCAAAAGAATAAATAAAAAGGAAAGACAAAATAAATGGAAAAAGAAAAAAGGGAAAGAAAATAGATTAAAATAAAAGAAAAAATATACAAGTGAAAAAAGTTTTTAAAAATTACAAAATAAAAAATGATGAAAATGATAAAATCATGAAAATTAATGAATGAATAAAAATAAGTAAAAAGTAAAAAAAACAAACAAAAAAAGAACTAAAAAAAGGAGGAAAAATAAAGAAAAGAAAAATGAAGGAAAAAGACAGACAGACAAAAAAATAAAGCAAGTGAGCAAGCAGGCGGAGTGTTTGGTGTCAGTACCAGTCTGTAGGACGTCCAGCGCACAGACGACACGCGGTCAGTACAGAGACAGAGCGCCAGCGGCCGCAGATAATCATGGACGTCCTGAGCACTGTACAGCTCCAGCAGCAGCACCAGCTGCCTGTTACACACACACACACTGGTCAGAACACACTCTTTTAAAAGTGTACTTAAGTGTGTTATGACATGAAAGTGTCACTCTTTGAGTCACTTAAGTGGCCTTTTATTTCATAACTATTATCTATACAATTATGTCATCTTTTTAAATATACTTTTAAGATTTGAAGCACACTACAAGTTCACATTTAATACAATTAAGCACACTTCTTTTTTCACAAGGGTAGGTTTATGGTAGTAAATGTTGTTTCTCTTATTCTAGATCAAGGATCTAAAGGAGGGGGAATCGTATGTTTTCCGTGTGCGCGCTCAGAACAAAGCCGGTGTAGGAAAAGCATCAGATCCAACAGAACCAGTTGAGGCAGTGACTAAACCAGGTACTAAACTAGACAGAACTAGAATTTATCAAATAACATTTTACTGTACTGCAAAAAAAGCTACTGCAGATAAAATTGAAATCAATGTGAAATAAATTAAAATTATCCTTTTCTTCTGTACAATTCATACATTTGTCTTCATGATCTCTCTTCAAATAACTTGATATACCTCTGAAAATTACTTTTTTTTTTTTCTTTTTACACGTAATCTCATAATCTTTACAGTGGGTGCTTTTGCAAATGAGGAATCTGTTTAGAGTTGTTTTTAAATCCAGGTTAACCCTAAAAACAAACCAAAATCAACAAGACTTAACTACTCTCAACAAAATCCAACAAGCCATTTCTTTCTCACAGGAACTACCGAGATAGTTGTGAATGTTGACGATGACGGCGTCATTTCACTGAATTTTGAGTGCTCTAACCTCACCGCTGACTCCAAATTCGTCTGGTCCAAGAACTACATGGAAATGACAGAACCTGAACGCATGACCTTAGAGACCAAGGGTAACAAGTAAGTATCTATGGGCGAATGAGTTTTGTTAAATTACTAATTATCAAATTTAAAATTATGGCTTAAAGGGTTAGTCGAACCAAAAATGAAAATGTTGTTCCAAACCCATAAGACGTTTATTCATCAGAAAATACTTTTTAAAGGAATAGTTCACCCAAAAATGAAAATTTGCTGATACTTTACTCCCCCTCAGGCCATCCAAGATGTACAGTCATGTGAAAAAGAAAGGGCACCCTATTGAATTCCCTGGCTTTCCATATCAGGACGTAATAAAATAATAAAAATCTGGTCCTTAGCAGGTCTTAAAATCTGGAAAATAAAACTTCAGATGAACAACAACACATGACATATCACACCGTGTCATTATTTATGTAACAAAAACTAGGCCAAAATGGAAAAGCCATGGGTGACAGATCCACTTTTAGATCATGGCTCAAATATGCTTGCTTGACTTCTGTTTGTTAATAGACTTTTAATGGATGGACAACGAGATAATATTAATAATATCTTCATTTTTGTTTTAAAGATGAGGGATTGAAAAGACATGAGTTTGAGTAAATGTTTTGTCTTTTTGTTTTTGGTTCAAATGTCCCTTCAAACCAACTTGTGTACCTTCTGATCAATCAGTCTTGGGTAGAACATTTAAAAAATATATTATTTATTAATGTAGCAAACAATTTCAGCACATTTCCAGAGCTATAACTACAAAAAAAAAAAAGGGGGTTACACTTTATTTTGATAGTCCACTTTAGACATTCTATTAACAGTAAGTAACTTTGTAACTACATGTCAACTAGCAGTTAGTCGAGTATTAGTAGACTGTCTGCTTAACACTTAAGACTATCTTCTAACACTTTCTTTGTCAACTTATTCTACTAACCCTAAACCTACCCTAACAGTCTACTCTGAGAGTAAGTAGACATGTAGTTGCAAATTAATGAGAATTAGTTGACATGTAGTTACAAAGTTACTTATAGTTAATAGAATGTCTAAAGTGGACTATCGAAATAAAGTGTAACCTGGGATTGAGTTGGTCAGAGCAATGCATGATGGGAATGAGTCGGTCAGAGCAATGCA
>NW_015649587.1:45167-49225 GCF_001515625.1 Sinocyclocheilus rhinocerous | reverse complement strand
TTCTAATGTTTTTACTAACAGCCCGAGCCTCCGTTACATAAATTTAGATCTGATGGAGGATTGAGCCGTATGCTGTTACTGAAGAGAGAGAGCAGAAGAGAGCACGTGAATCTGAATTACTCGAATATGACCGACTTTCCCAAAACTATTTTATTGATAATGTCTTTGTGTGTTGTAAGAGAGAGAACACGCTGTCCAACAATTAATGCCACGGATCCCCAAATATAATCACTTAGTCACTATAGTTTTGTCTGTTAATTTAGCTGAGTATTAAACTAATAGCAACTGTTAGGCTATCAGGAGCACCCCATTATTATCATAAGTCAGAATACTGTATGCTAAAGGACATCATACTGTAAAGTTACATTAATACATTTAGCAGACAGATATTCACATGGATTTATAGTTTAGGTAGGCAGGGAGAGCAGACAGCAAAACAAAAATATGAGTCAATGCAATAGTGTGTTCAGTAGGCTATTAGGATTTTTCAATAAAGGCATTGTACTAATTTTTATAAATAGGCACTTTAAACACAAATTTGTTTTAATATATTTGCATTAAATATAGGTTTGTTAAATCTTGGGTATTCAAGTCATTTTAAGATAAATAACATCCTGGTCAAAAATTACAATGAGGTGGTTGTTTTGCAACTAGGTGGACACATTTCTGTTCATAACAGTAGACCTGCTGATGAAGAAGTGACAGGTACAAGAAAAAAACACACACATATATGCAAGGGATGGACAGAGATATTGGGGAAAATGAAGAAACGGAAAATGGAAGTGAAGCTGCAGTTCAAGAACCTTTAATTATTTTGCACAACTCCAGCCTAAGGGTTTAGACCTTTGTGATGGCCATACACATAATACGGTTGTCTGTGGTTTCAGAATTTGTTGTGGGTGTATAGGATTGGATGAGTGGACAGGTACAAGAAAAAAACACACATATACGCAAGGGATGGACAGAGATATTGGGGAAAATGAAGAAACGGAAAATGGAAGTGAAGGTGCAGTTCAAGAACCTTAAATTATTTTGCACAGCTCCAGCCTAAGGGTTTAGACCTTTGTGATGGCCATACAAATAATAGGGTTGTTTGTGGTTTCAGAATTTGTTGTGGGTGTATAGGATGGCCTGGATGAGTATGAGATTTCCCAGCCTGAAATTGTGTCCCAGTCCGGCCCTGCCCTTAGTTCAGGCCTGGTTTTAAGGGGATGATAGTGAAAGCAAAAGCTAAAGAAAGCAAGAGTTGAAGCTGTAATAAACAGATCTGGCAAACTATCTAGCGCACAATTGTGTTTGCGCTCCGGAGAGCGTAACAGGTTTCCATTTACATTTTTACAGCGTTCAGCAATGTAGCCAATCACATACATACCTGCTGATTTATTGAACGCAATGACTAATCAGAGGCATTAAAGTTAGAACCCATTCAACGCTTAAAGGGATAGTTCACCCAAAAATGAAAATTCTGTCATTAATTACTCACCCTCATGTCGTTTCAAACCCGTAAGACCTTCGTTCATCTATGCACGCTTTCCCCTAAGCGTAAACACCGCTGATTACGCAGATTACGTTCATGCGTGCGCTTTCTCCCCCGAACGTAAACAACGCTGATTACGTCCATTACGCTCTTGGGTACTCCCCAAAATGGCGGAAGATGTAACTCGGGGGAGAAGAACTGTGAAATAAATTATGTTACTTTTGTTTTCTTTGAGCTCAAAAAGTATTCTCGTAGCCTCGCAAAACTGAAGTTGAGCCACTGATGTCACATGGACTGTTTTACCGATGTCCTTACTACGTTTCTGGACCTGGGAACATTTTGCGTTGTTTTTGGCAAACTATCTAGTGCACATTTGTGTTTGCGCTCCGGAGAGCGTAACAGGTTTCCATTTACATTTTTACAGCGTTCAGCAATGTAGCCAATCATATACATACCTGTTGATTTATTGAACGCAGTGACCAATCAGAGGCATTAAAGTTAGAACCCACTCAATGCTTAAAACGCTGGAGTTTTTGTCCAGTGCTCAGTTCTGCAAGCTCGAGAACCATCTTATTATAACGATGCAAATAGCTCTCTTTGCACACTTTATGTAGGCTATATGTAATTTATGTTATCCATATAGGTCTATTTGTATAAAACTTTTGTTTTTCATGCTACACGCTGGAAAATCCTCTTGCAGGAGAGTATTCCCTTCCTAAATTATAAAATTAGCTATATGTTTTACGTGTACAAAGACCCACTTATGCTCTGTGAGAAAAATGTTAGGCATCATATTATAAGTATAAATATAAATTATTTTTAATTAAATTACTGCCTTTTAAATTTCCACAGTGCTAAAGCCAAAGCAAATTTAAGAAAATATTATCTGGAAATATTTATTTCATATGAAGTTATTGTTTTCTACCCACTTGCATAAAATAAAACATTAAATTCAGATTTATCGGTAAAACACTTTTCACAATGAATACAATTCCAAAGCAACTTGAAATTATGTATAGAACTGTAATGTGGTCAACAGACCTGGAACAACCTGGAAGTCATGCAGTGACTGCTATCTGTCAACCAATTTTAGAGTGCACTGCATTAATATAACTAAATTACTATATAAATTTAACTTTTTGGGGGGGGGGAACTACACCACTGCTGTATATTTAATCCCAAAAAAAAATATGTGGCTATTTGTTTGATGAATTTTGTGATTGGTGAATGATATATTATCCAATATTTTCAGAGGTTGTTTGCATTTTTGAATTTTGTCCTTTTCTGCATTTATAGGAACCTATGTATTGTACATCTGCCATTTTTTAGCCCTGATGAAGGCCTGTGTGCCAAAACGCTTTGGCAAAATAAAATTATCTTTTTAATTACATTCTTTGTTTGCTCTGACCCCTTAACGTCACAAGTGTCTCTGGTACTGTATCAATATAATGCTAAATATGATACAGTAAAGAAAGAGACTAACAATAAAAATATAAAAAAATGAAGCATAACGTAAAGGCACAGTTTCAAATTGGTGGGGGAAAAAAATGAAAAAGGACCACCACATGCAGAACAAAGAGCTGCTTCTTCTTCCCACACTGGTTGCAGTGAAGAGGGGGCTCTGTATGAACCCAACATACAACACAGGCTCATTAGCAGGAGCTCCGCTGTTTATGATTACCCATAATTACCAGCACTCAAATGAGACCTAAGAAAAAAAAAAAGTAGAGGAAGGAAGAGAGAAAAAATAAATAAATAAAAAAAGCGAAAGAGAGAAAAACAATGTGACTGTAGCCTTGTTACAGGCATTTTCATTTCAAAGTTATTTTAAGCTGAAGAAATGAAAGCGGTTTACACTGTCATCCCTACTGCTGTGCTTGACACTTTAGTTTAAACTGACAGTGGGAATTAAAATCTGTAAATGGCTTTTATTTTTGATGCACAATGTATGAATCAGCTGTCAAACTCAGTGTTTGTTGATTTTTATCGGGAGGGTTATTACATTTTGAGAATGTGACAATTAAAAAGCCCTCGATCATTCCATAACTTTGCCTCAGGGTGCTAATCTAGGAGTAGGGAGAGAAGGAGGCACATTCACTGTGGTGTAAAACTGATTCCCAATCAATTGCAAAAAAAAAATCAGGCCTTTTAAAACACACATTGCTTATGCATATTTGATTAAAAACGAAAAAGAAAGAGTTGACAGCGGATACGCTGCCACAGGAGAAGTGTGATGGTTGAATGCGGTTATGATGGGAGCGGGTCTCAGGTTAACCTCAGGCCACTGGAGCGCTTCAGGATTGGACATAACTGGATAATGACACAGGACACAACTGATCAAGATGCTTGTGCACTAAATTGTGTTTTCACAGACAGGTCACAGCACCGGTACCTGCTGCCGGCACAGTTGTGAGCTAGAAAATAAAAAAATTAAAAATAAAAAGTCTGATATCTGTGTCTCCTCTCCGATTGCAGAGGATATACAGAGGAGAAAAAAGATTTAAAGGGGAAAAAAGGCGCAATTGTTTATTGATTTTATAATAGGCTTAATGCCAGAGAAATAAAGTGGAGGTCAGTAAGA
>NW_015649587.1:41542-45100 GCF_001515625.1 Sinocyclocheilus rhinocerous | reverse complement strand
AAAAAAAAAAAAAAAAAAGTAATTTCTTTCTCTCTCCCATTCTTTTTTCTTCTTCCTCTCTTTCTTTCTTGTTCTTTCTTGTATTCATTCATTCTCATCTTCGTATTTTTTCTATTCTCTCCCTTATTCATTCCTTATTCGTATTATTTAGTTTTTCTTGCATTCTTATTTATTCATCATTTTCCTTCCTTCCTTCCTTCCTTACGCTTTTCCATTTTAATTCCTTCCACCTCCTTTTCCTTGCTTATTTTCCCTTTCTTATTTCCTTCCTTTTTCCTTTCCTGATCTTTTTGTTCTTTTTCATGTTTCTTTCTTTCTCTTTCCTTCCTTTCCCTGATGTTTTTTCTTTATTTATTTATTTCCTTCTTGCTAGTTGTTTTATTTATTTTTCTTGTTCTTTTTCTTATTGTAATCCTTTCTTCATTCATTTGTCGTTCTTTTCCTTCATTTTCTGTCATTTTTTCTTTACTTCCTCACATTCTTTTTTCTCCTATTTTTTCTTCCTCATTTTTCCCTTCCTTTTTATTTCTCAAATTTCAATTTATTTTTCTCAGTTTTCTGTTCTGTCCTTCCTTTCGTTTTCCTGCTTTATTGATTTACCATTCATCTTTTCATTCTACCTTCCTTCCTTTCTCATTCTTTTTCTTTATTTCTTTCTTTCCTTTTCTACTTTCTTTCTTGTTCCTTTCCATCCATTCACAGATATGCTCATCACTCCTGTACTCTTTTAACAGCTTTAGGAATGATCCCTAAAGACATTTAAGGCACTTTAAGAACAATATCATATATCTAGGCTGTTTGCCCTGAGAGACATAAAAGGAAACCTGATCATATTTTCCAGAGTGTGAGCTATAACTTTACAGTTTGTGGCTGTATGTATCAGAGTGTCAAAACATTAAATGTAAATTTGAGTCATTCTGTGTGGCAATAGTCAAGGCAACAGAAGGTAAATAGAGATAATATATAAATTCTATATAATTCTGTAAGTCAACTACACCTCAATCACAAGTGATTGCAGAAAATGGGAAGGATTCTAAAGACAGGGTCATTTCTTGAAGTGCCCTGTAATGTTAGGGCACAACAAAGCCGTGATCAGATTCTCCTATGATGGAGGAGTAGCATTATGCTGTGTGTGTGTGTGTGTGTGTGTGTGTGTTTGAGCGTAGATCAGTGTGTATGCGTATGGCCTGATATATGGATGATAACACTAATTAGCTCATTTTGTTTGGGGCACAACACTCATTAAAAACCCAGTGGGACCATTAACGTTACGGTCCCTCCAAAATGCTGCAACCGCCATATTAATCTCCCCAGCTCTCACTCCTAATGGCGACCGCTTCAGGTTGGGTTGCGGAATAAAATAAATAAGCGAAATAAGAAATATTTGTGAGTGCACATTTCTTGCATTTCTCTTTTCTTCTGCAAGAGACAACCCCTCCTCTCCCGTCGATTAATATTCATTAATAGTGAAATTCACACACACATTCTCTCCCAGCACCAATTACTCTATGTACCTTCTGCTCAAGGCTAAACTCCGAAACGGTGTACGCATAAGGATGCGGGATTCACCCGTGCCGCTTTTGACAGTGTTTTCAGCCTTATGCGGTAATGTACCCATAATTCCAGTGCTTCGCCACAGCTTGCGCTGCCATAAGGCACCACTTACGGCGAGACAGCGGAGTCTGATATCTCAGGCCTGTTAGGATTAGGAGAGTAGACGTAGCATCCTGCTAATAGACCAAACGCGGAAGCCGAACTCTCGAGGGTCGGTCACGCGGAATCTTTAATGTGTCTGCTTTTCACACCATTTCTCAAACACTAAAACCTGTTCAGGGATTTTCGTTCAGCTGCGCTTTAAGCGAGACCCGTGATGCGAGCTATCAAAAATCAAGTCACAGTGCATGGCAAGGATCCATTTTTAAAAGGCTTCAAGAAACGTACTCTCGCCTTTCGGCCAGCAAAGAGCTAACCGGGAACCCGCTTCTCGACCGAGTCGGGCCTGGATGGAGCAGGGTGAAAAGGCTAATATTCCCCATCTCCAAGCTGGATATTAGGAGTGTTGATGAGATCTATGAGTTTGCCATTTGCCCGTGGAGCGGCGAGGCTGCGGCAGAGCCGGGTACCATATGGCTGGTGAGAGATTTCCTCCCTCTTTTCCCCCTCTCTGCGCCTGACAGCTGGATGCCTGCTAACAGGGGACGAGGAGCTTGGCAGCTGCAAGCTGAGAGCAATGCTTTGATGCCGTGCCACGCAACTAACGCAAACTTTCTACAGGTAGGTGAGGGGAGGATAAGACGTATAGACGGCGAGTGTGAGAAAGGGGCAAGAGGGAGATGGTGTGCTAAGAGAACGGGGAGGAGTGAAAATGCTTCTGGGAGCACATTAAAACGTACAGTTGGCAAGTACAAAAGTGAGAGAGCTGCTTTTTTATATTTTTCTCTTTTTTTCTTTGAGTCAAAGGGGCTTTCATCATCTGAAAAAAGCTTCCTTTGGAAACAATGATGCAGGTATGAGGATGTTTTGAAGAGAATGAATAAAACACTTCATCTCCTTTTTTGCTGTTTTAATCAATGCAGAATAAAAGGCAGCTGGTAGAACATCGAATTTCACATGATAGAGAAGCTCTACGTAGACATCTGAATTGCTAGATTAAAGAGCGAATGGGTGGTGATGATTCAAGTGTCTCTGCATGGAAGGAAATGGATAGCTCCACCATGCTGATGAGTCAAATGTCCCTCCTTTTGGGGAGCTTGTCAGCCCTCTCCTGTGAGAGTGGCGAGGGGTGGCTGGATGCCTGCTAACAGGGGACGAGGAGCTTGGCAGCTGCAAGCTGAGAGCAATGCTTTGATGCCGTGCCGCGCAACTAACGCAAACTTTCTACAGGTAGGTGAGCGGAGGATAAGACGTATAGACGGCGAGTGTGAGAAAGGGGCAAGAGGGAGATGGTGTGCCCGTGGAAGGAAATGGATAGCTCCACCATGCTGATGAGTCAAATGTCCCTCCTTTTGGGGAGCTTGTCAGCCCTCTCCTGTGAGAGTGGCGAGGGGTGAAGCATAGACATACTCCAGTGAAGATGCCACAGTGCCCTCCACTCCAGATCAAATAACTCACCTCTTATTAATCACGAACCGCTCACTCTAAACAGGAGGTAGTCATCTTCAAAGTGCCACTTACTGTCACTGTCAGCGGTCACAAAACAATGTGGTGGCCCGCTTTAGTTTGTGAGAAACTTAACTACTCCGGAGCATTAAATATCTAAAAATGTGGGATGAACACTGCAGAGAGTAGGAAAAAATGCTTCTCTAGACAAGAGAGCACAGATTGGCTGCTGTCAAGTAGTCCAGGTGGTTGTGGCATATTGGTGTTGGTTAAGGAGAGTCCCAAATCTGTGCTTTTTCTAGAGGAGTGCTAAACATTGAAAATAATTAATTTAATCATTCATTCATAGTCAGTTCAACATTCATTCAAACTTTACTTTAAAATAAAGACAGGAGAAAAAAAAAAAGGTAACACTTTAGGATAGGGACCAATTCTCACAATTAACTAGTCGCTTATTAT
>NW_015649587.1:0-39372 GCF_001515625.1 Sinocyclocheilus rhinocerous | reverse complement strand
GGGTGGTGATGATTCAAGTGCCTCTGCGTGGAAGGAAATGGATAGCTCCACCATGCTGATGAGTCAAATGTCCCTCCTTTTGGGGAGCTTGTCAGCCCTCTCCTGTGAGAGTGGCGAGGGGTGAAGCATAGACATACTCCAGTGAAGATGCCACAGTGCCCTCCACTCCAGATCAAATAACTCACCTCTTATTAATCACGAACCGCTCACTCTAAACAGGAGGTAGTCATCTTCAAAGTGCCACTTACTGTCACTGTCAGCGGTCACAAAACAATGTGGTGGCCCGCTTTAGTTTGTGAGAAACTTAACTACTCCGGAGCATTAAATATCTAAAAATGTGGGATGAACACTGCAGAGAGTAGGAAAAAATGCTTCTCTAGACAACAAGAGAGCACAGATTGGCTGCTGTCAAGCAGTCCAGGTGGTTGTGGCATATTGGTGTTGGTTAAGGAGAGTCCCAAATCTGTGCTTTTTCTAGAGGAGTGCTAAACATTGAAAATAATTAATTTAATCATTCATTCATAGTCAGTTCAACATTCATTCAAACTTTACTTTAAAATAAAGACAGGAGAAAAAAAAAAAGGTAACACTTTAGGATAGGGACCAATTCTCACAATTAACTCGCTAATTATCATGCATATTACTAGCATATTGGCTGTTTATTAGTACATATAAAGCACATATTCTGTATAACCATATTCTACATCCCTAATCCTGCCCAACACCTAAACTTAACTACTAACAACTACCTTACTAACTATTAATAAGCAGCAATTTAGGAGTTTACTGAGGCAAATATCATAGTTAATGGTTTGTTAATAGCAATAATTTGACCTTAAAATAAAGTGTGACCAAAAAAAAGTAAGTAGAAAATGTTTCACCAGCTAAAAGAGTAAAATGTTTTACCAGCTAAAAACCTAAAAACTGTGTCTTATGTGGTAACATCTAAATTAACTGTTTTATTCAAAATATTATTTCATTTGTCTGAATTAAACTATTGTATTACACCAAGTAATTTTTAAGGGTTAGATCAAATAAAAATTTAACTTTAAGGTAATTACGGAACAATTGAATTTGTACAGTGAATAAATAAACCTGATAATAATTATTCAGAATAAAAAATTACTTTTGTTAGTGTAACCTAATTTGTCAGCTTGATGTAGTCAGTTTAAGTAACATTTTTGAGTTAATTTACATGTAACCACATGCAGCAAATTTTCTAGGTTACTTGAAAAAAAATCATCCATTTGACTGTTGTCAGCATGAGATGAAGATTCACCCTCATGTTTTTGTTTGTTTGTTAATTTTGACTTTGTAATGTCACAATGTCAGATACGTCAATCTTCCTGAAAACGAGAAACTCAACAACTGATAGATAGAGTCAAGTCACTGTCCTACATTTTTTTACTTTTTCATAATCTGTTACATTAAAATATACCTCACAGTACTTTCAAATTCATAATAGGTAGCACATGCAAATATTGTGTAAAATAATTAAGTTTTAATTATACTTTAGCTCTGAATTTAAAAAAAAAAGTTTATTTATAATGTAAAGTCTTTTTACAACATATAGTTCAATGCCTAGGTTTTAGAATTTAGTATATTTATGTAGCATAAGAAGCTCATTTGTTTTAACTTCATCAAAAACATCCATTCTGTAAGTAATTTGGCCCTGCTTTAATAACCTGGTGGAAGAGCGTGTAAACAGCATGATGCAACCCGCACACATCCTAATGGAATGTGAACACAGACGAGAACTAAAGTTTTTAAGTCAGAAAGAAAAACGAGAGAAAATGGATATGCTGCAGTCAGATGCAATAAAAAAAAAATCTGTATTATTATATATACAAGCATGATGTATATTCCCCCCATTTTTCAGTCCTCCTGTTTTCCCTTTTGTTGTTCTCACGTTTCTTTCAGATGTACCCTCTACACTCCCTCGTTCACTATCATTATTTTAGACATTCATGAGCTTTCCTTCCTCATAACACATACAGTGTTTTCACTCATTTAGAACTGCATTCATTTTCACCCCTGCCTCACTTCCACCATGTGTTCAGCTCTCTCTCATAGTAGTTACTCTACAACAGACAGGATGGCTTCGCTGGGGCTGCTCTCTCTTGCCCCTGCCTGCCAGTACAGGGGTCTGTTGGGGGAGAGGTTTGCCCAACCAGAGCAGTATGTCATTCTGGATCTTTATTTCCCTGATTTGCATTGCCATCCAAATCTTTTGCCTTCATAATCTCAGCGTTTCGGCGTTCGGCTCCAAGAAGCGTATGACTGATTTTTTAATTCCCTCCAAGTGCCGTGTTTCTTTCCTTCTGTTTCTCCATCCGCTCGCTCTCTTGTTCTTTATCCCCATTTCTTCCTCTCTAATTTCATCGCGTGACGTAGCTGTCTTTTTCAATCTTTCTCTTTAGGCTTTATTAGAGTAATCTGACCATCATTTGCTTGTCTCGGCCCTCCTAACCATCCCTGCGTATCATCGCAGCCACACTTTTTTCTTTAGCATGCTACCTCTCTCTTTCTCGCTCATGTCAGCCCTCCCTTCTTTCCCTCCATCTCCCTCTCTCTCTCTCTTTCTCTCTCCAGGCCCCCTGTTGCTGCCTGCTACCAGAGCCGTGGTGTGGAGTTTGGCTGAAGCCGAGAGGAGCAGCTGGGCCAGGCTAACGGGGAATGATAATGACCTCAGAAATCTGCTCCTCGCTCCACAACAATAGGGTGCTCAGTCTAGTGGAAAATTGTGTTCATCAGCTAGCTCTGCTCACTTACTAATTGACATTGCCAAATATTTTAAGAACAATTGGAATGCACAGGCTTAAAAAAAAAAAAGAAAGAAAGAAAAAGAGAGAAAATGAAGATCTTAATCCATGGACTTTTTTGCCCAGTTTTCTTTTTTTTACTCTTCTTTCGCCTTTGATTAGAAGATAACTATCGCGAAAATGAAGATTGGGGGTGCGGAGAAGAAGAGGCAAACTTTTCATGTCATTATCTGCCTCATGTCAGTGCTGTGATGTTGACACAAAGGCTTTTTTATGTGGCCTGTCAATGGGGTTAGGAGGGAGAGAGGGAAAGAAGAGGGGAGAGATACTCATCAGTGCATGATGAATGCCACAGCATGGCTGGGACTTTGACACATGTGTCTTTCTCTCTAAATACTGCTTTTAATCTACATAATGTTCTTGCTTTACACCTCCGTAACTTGTGTTTACGCAAGTGCGTGAGAGAAAGAAGGGTAAACAAGAGAGAGAGAGAGAGAGAGAGAGAGAGTGAGAAGGGGAGGCAAATGGAGAAGGAGGATTCTTCTGTCATGGTATCATATGGCTGGTCCTCCATATTTAATGAGACAAAGGTCAATGTATTCACTTGCTCTTTCACACGGGAGGCACCCCAATCATGCCAAAGTTAACTTGTTCAAACAAAGCGCCCTCCCACCCAGATATGCCATTTGTATGCTGGTTTGAGAGAGAGAGAGAGAGGCGGTTTCATTCCAGAGGAATTCAGCTCTGACAGAGTAAGACAGCTGTCGCCCTCCGCTCACAAAAACCGCAGCACCATCCAACCTTCCAGCAAATAAACTTTTTGTTTTCGCCAGTAAAGAATGTGACTGTCAATAATGACACTTTGCATCTACTTTAGTGTGCACTAATTCAAAACTCTTCTATTTAAGGAAAATTAAAAGTATTTTTTCCCCTTCCTGTTTTCCTCAGCAGCCTGATGATGATATTTTCATATTCCTCAGTCAAGATGGTTCATTTTTTTTTTCTAACAAGTACATTTAATAGTTTACAAGACACCATTATCTCGTTCAAAGTGATGACACCTTTCCAGTCGGCTGAAAGACGTCATATTGATGCATTTAAAATATTAATATTCAAACTCTCTGCCTACTGCAGTACGACAGCCTTCTGTTGGGGAAAGATAAATATTATGTTTTAATTATAAAAACATAAAACAGAAAATGAAGAAACTGATGAAAAAGCGCGGCCCTGCCAAGGAGGCTTGTATGCAAAGGTAAGCAATGTTTTGGCAAAGACATGGAATTAAAATCTGGTATACTCCATGCGGCTTATGCTCTCTCTCTCTCTCTCTTTCTCTCTCTCCTTTTCTTTCTTTCTTTCTCTGAGCAGTACATAGCTCGCCGTCGTCTCCATAACCAAGCGGGGAATCCTAACAGGATCATTAAGACATAAAACAGACTGATAAATGTTTCATAAGGACTGCCCGTTGATAGCCTCACAGGGGTACGGTGAGCACAGAGAGACGACACTCACGGAAGCTCTTTCATATACACTTTGGAATACAATTGGAATTTTAAATATAGTGAGGAAAAAAGCAATGCTAATTCCCTCTATGGGTAATATTTACAAATTGAGAGAAAGGCAGGAGAAAAGGCGAGCGAGAGTATAACAAGGGAAAGAGAGAAAAAGTGAGCATGCGAAACAGAGAAATCAAATGAGCTGCTGCTAAGGGGAAATAAATTGCCCTTTTATTGTTGAAGCGTGCACAAAAATACTAAGTCTACATTTATCTAAGACACGTCAATCAACAGAGCACACTGACAATTAGCACGTTGAATAGAACTTTTATCATTTAAACACACCAGAGTCCTGACCCACTGTACTGAACTAAAGCAGTATAATAAAATTTTTCTCACACACCATGACTTTTTTTTTTCTAATTATTACACTTCAAAAAAAGATGACAGATTTAAGAGAAAGAACACTGAGTTGCAGAATATGCATAGGAAGACTGAATGCAGCATTCAAATTAAATATGAGAAGGTGGAAAAAAGCGCGAGAGATGCATGCTGGGTGAGAGGGCAGAGGGTGCGAACTATAATGAAGGTGAATGATAGGAATAAACATTGACATAATTCTTCCAAGGTCTACAGTTCCTAATTAGCACATGAGAGAGAAATGTAGTCTGTCCTCATTTTAAAGATTTGGGAGAGTGAAAAAGAAAATTAAAGAAAGAGAAAGAGAAAGGAGGAGCAGGGGAGAGGGAATATGACAGAGATGCCGTTAATGATATGTAATACTCTTTTGTCTCACAAAAGCTATTTCTTGTCATTTTAGGGCTCAGAACATCTTATTTTCAGTCACAACAGCCTTCATCAGATGTGTGGACATTCAGAAGCACAATCCCAAATAGGAGTTCTTGACCACTCAAACATAGTTTGTGAACTAAAAACTAAATTTGAATGAACTTGAGTAGTATCATTTCTCCTTCTCTAAACTGAACAAGTAATGTAATAAACATCTGCATGAAACTGATGCCATAGGTCAGAAAGGATGAACAGGTCTGTGCCTCTGTGGATAGTCGTGCATTTTGCATAGCAGTTTGGGTTATTTCGACTTTAATTACACCACAATTACATTGTACAGCAAGTCTGCATATGTAATTACTCCAATTTGTAATTGTGTAATTAGATGAATATCCATGCTTTATAACCTAAGGCATCCATTGGCAAATCCAATTTCAATTTGTATAGAGCAAGTGTTTCGCCCAAAACGGCGGCAAGCTGTAAAGACCTGGGGATATACTGATAATCCTTGCCATGTTAAAATGCTCTTCCTCTTAACAATATTTAGACATGGTGGATTCTCAACTGGAGGAAAAACATAAGGCAGGTTTGAAGCCTTAAGCAACAGAGATCCGGCAGTAGAAAAAAGGATGTTCATGAAGACAACATGCCTTTTTTACGTGGTTTTCTCAAGTTAGTAGTACATGGATCATGTTCAAGGATGTCTTGAAATAAAAACAAGGGAGGAGTATGGTCCTTAATAAGCATGGGTGCCACACAGGGCCTGATATGAGAAATGTTAGTGTACTAACTTTATAAATACACACTGTAAAATAATGATTTTTTTCAAAGTTGTAAATACAACTTGAGTATGTTTTACACTATTTCAGTTTTTCTACTTCAAAATTCCACATTTAATTTTGTTATTTCCTGTTCCTTTGTAATTATTTGTTACATTTACAAGCTATTTCTGAGTGAAAACTGTTTCAAAGTACATGCAGCTTGTAGTATTGGTATTAGTATATGAGTGTAGCATTTGTTTTACAGTCAATCTATATTCAGTGTCAAGCTATGTAACTATTAAGCTATGTATATGATGCGTGTGTATGTATGTGTGTACAAACACACACACACACACACACACACACACACATGCATGTTTGTTGTGTTGTGTTTTGCCATTCATTGTACGCTTCTGTTAAATACTTCCTTTCTCTCGCTCCATTGCTCTCTCTCTCTCTCTCTCTCTCTCTCTCTCAGCTGTCACTCAAAGTCCCACAATAATGAATTCAGAAACACTATCAGGAATGAACCCCCCTTGTTTATGAAGCCCAATTCAGACTGCGGAATCTGAAATAACAATAGATCCCCTCCTCAGTCAAGCCAATCTTGTAATGGTAATAAGAAATAAAAGAGAATAGGGAAAATGTAATAAACTAAAAAAAGAGAGAAGGAAAGAGGTGGAAGAGATGTACAGAGTCTGGAAATTATATTGCACAAGAAGCATATTTAAGGTTGATTATTGAGAGGAGAGGAGAAAGGCCTTTAGAGGACATTTCTGAGGCAACTTTTTCCCCCTTTTTATCTGTCTCTCTCTGTGTTTAAACAAGTGCAGTGTCAAAGATTAAACTGGAACACCATACATACATGCATATATGTATGCATGTTTGTATGTATATATGTATGTATATACATACAAAAAAAAACACACATGTGTGTGTATATATATATATATATATATATATATATATATATATATATACATACATAAAACAGGCCATGACATGTATTTCTTGTTTTATCCTTGCTAATTAAAAGAACTGAAATCATCTTCATGAGAGAAGAAATACTTTTCTCCAATGCTGGGCTAATAAAGATACGCTGCACTAAACATTAAAGCACCAGTAGGTAAACAGACAGTGCAGCAACACTTCCTACCCTGTACATCACACCTTTAGTTTGTAAGTGTTTGTAAAGTACATGTTTTGTGTCATGGCCTGAAAACGCAGCCCTCTGAGAATGTGCATGCGTACTTTTAAATAAGTATGTCAGAGAATCTGCCAAACTGCCTGCTCCTTACTATGGCATCATTCCCCCATAAACACGTGCACCTCCCTGTGCTTGCAAGCAAAGAGACCTGAAGGTCAATCTCAAGACAAGAGGGGGGGCTGGCATTATGCCCGCTGCACAGTGAGAGCTCCCTGCCTGCTCCAACTGAGCTGGGCAGCAACGTGGGATTTCAGCTGGTGATCACACTCTACCTCGACACTAACAAGTGCAGTGTCAAAGACAAAAGCGATTGTGTCGACCTTCTTTCACAGTTGAGATGTTATTGTTGATTACTGTAATTCAAGTTTAACTCAAAATTGCAGTGGGTAGGTGGTTTAGAGGTTGGGTGAGCTTGCTGAAGGGAGACAGCAGATGAATCTGCCATATGTTAAAGAGAGGGTAAAGTAAAAAGCAAATAAAATTGACACATGATAAAGGAAGTCTGTTCTCTTTGGGTTAGAGGAACGAGCGAGACATTGCTGCAATATAACAAAGAGTGAAAAATTTAAGGGGGTCTGAATACTTTCCGTACCCACTGTATATATATGCATCACTAATTAAATTATGAGAAAAGTGACATCAAAACACCCAGATACTAAAAAAAAAACTGTACAAGAGTATACAGAGCTACAGAGTTTCAGGTTACAAAGTTCAGAAGCTGAAAACTGATTATACTGTAGGTTCAACAATCACTCACATTATGAGCTCAGCTACTTCTGGGTGGCACATACTGTATCTGGGAGGGGGACACAAAATAAGTCAGATTCAAGAATCATGTGAAAGGATGTTTGCCAAAAAAGCTAAGATTTTTAGCCCAAAATGTAAAACAATATGTGTGGCATGAATGTAACACTGCCCACACCTCAAAAACGCCATACCTACAGTGAAGTATGGTAGCGCTAGCATCATGCTGTGAAACTGCTGTGGGCATTGGGTGTCTTGTTAAAATATAAGGAACAGAGGATGGGCCACAATTTTGGGAAATTCTGCAAGGGAACCTGTTTCAGCCTGCTAAAAATATCTGGGTGAGAGTTTCAGACTTTCAACGAGATTAAATTATCCAAAACATATGGCCATATCTGAGATTTCAAACCAACTGAGAATCTGTATCATTACTTATATAATTAATAAGTTATTATCTTTTTTTATTTTTTAAAGAGAAAGAGAGAGACAGAGAGAGAGAGAGAGAGAGAAATAGAGAGAGAGAGAGAGAGAAATATATATATATATATATAGAGAGAGAGAGAGAGAGAGAGAGAGAGAATAGATTATAGCAAAAGAGCATGCAAACGGTAAGATGGTAAAAGAGGGAGAGAAAAAAAAAAGTAATGGTGACATTGCCAAAACATCACAAAACCAATTTCTCAGATTTGTGTTTATTAAAACTGGTCTACTTATGTACAATAAAAGCTATGAGAGTGCCAAAGAATCAATAAATAAATTGTATTTTCATTCTCTATCCCATGATTCAGTTAGTGCTTAACATTTTTATTACTAAACACTAATCACTTTAATTCCAAATACCCTGCCAATCTAACAAAAGCTTGAGAAGAGTTTATAAAATGCCATGAGCTAAATCTCAAAGTAGTAGTAAGAGAGATGCAAAAGAAAGAAAACTTCCTGCATTAAAATTCACTGGATAATTACTTCCGTAACATACCCTCCTTTCTGTTGAGGAGTGTTTAGGTTTAATAGTCTCTGTAAAGAAAATAGGTTTTATCTTCTTCTCATTTTCATTAATTCCTAATTGGGGTGGGGGTTGTCTGTTATTATTCCTTAGATTAAAATAAACATAGCCCACTGCATGTTCAAACTCATCTCACTACATGAGGGTGGTAAGGACTGGGAATAAATAAACAATTTATTCTTTGCTGTTGAAATTAAGTTGCTTAGAGCCTTAAGCTAAGCCACTTTTTTTTCTTTTCTTTTTTTGATGACTTAAAAGCACATTTTACCCAGCAAATGAAGTTCATTTTTTTGACCTGCTTTATATGTATATCTTTAATTAGTGTCTTGTTTAGCTTAAGCTAACTGATTATTACATAGACGTGACCTAATTAACAGCCAGGCTGCTTAACAGTGGTGTACCACCCCAAGGAATGAGAAAGTTACCTTTAAAACTTCTGTAATCATTAGCTGCAGCTTCACTTAATCCCACTAAACATACATTTTTATCACACAAGCTCTGAGTTCCACAGATGGGGCGGGGTTTGCTGTCCCTCTCCCTTCCAGCAAGATGTTTTAATCACTCGTAACATGCCCGTACATCCACATAGGCTTTCCATTGTGAGAATGGAATATGGATGTTGTTTTTATATAGTTAACTTCATAGTTAATGGAAAATTTAACGGATGCCAAAGGATAGCTAAAGTATGGAAATGTCATTAATGAATTAGTTTAAGAACACAGTAAATAAAGACACTAACTCCTTCTGAGGGTGTTTGAGGGCTATTTGAACAGTAACATTAATTGTCAGAGTTATGCATTGAATGTGCTGCTCAGATTTACGTTGGCATTGCTACATTGCTAGCACTTTTGATCACCTACCCACCACCTAACAGCAACATCACAATCAGCCATTTTCTGTCTGAAAGAACCAACTGTCAAGAATACCAAAGCGCAAATGCATTCACTTCCTTTTCATTGGTTTCAGTGGTGGCTTCACTGCTTTAGCTGTCTATTGTTAACTATTGCTAAAGTCGACAGATAACTTTCAAAGCTTTAAAGGCCTGCTGTCACGTATATTATAAAAGACCTTAGCATTTAATTTACACAGAGAATATAGGCTATGATGATGATGTTTGGTGATCGATGTCTTACTGAGACTTCTTGGTAAACACAACTAGCATGCTAGTGCTATGTATGGATCTGAACCCCATTGATACTGACATCTCACCAATTCATACGGCATAGTTCTTTCCTCATTTGTTCCTAACCACTGTGAAATTGCTCTCTTAGGGCTGTAATTCTGCTACTTTGTAAAGCTTTCATTAGATAATTGCTATTTAAATTTACTGTAATGACAGACAGCTGACCGAAAAGCTAATTTTAGGCATTTATTTAAATATATACTTTTAATACTTTATATATGCCTGCACACTGCCCGTTTGGGAGTGTCCGCCTCCAGCACCGCTTTCCTCTGTCACATTGGAGGAGCCTGGGGTGGTGGATCGGCTGATGGACTGAGATTCAGGGTCGCTAGCTGAGCCACGCCTTTCGTCCAGACCATGCTGGGAGCTGTCCTCTAGGGTTCGACGGTCCTTGCTGTGTACCCGGGAGTGGACCACCATCTGGTGGTAGGTTCTAAAAACTCTGCCACAGTCAGGACACTCAGTTGCTTTCTCTTTCAAGCCAGCTAGGCTGTACTCAAGCCCTTGGCCCAGGCCCAGGCCCAGACCCCCATGGTGAGGCAAGAACTCACGGTGGCTATCAAAGCTTAGACCCTCATCTTTCAAGGGCATCATGCCTCCACTTGTCTTCACTCCATGAAGGACATCAGGGTGTTGCTTCTGCTTGGAACCATCACTAGAGCCTAAGGTTGGGTGCTCAAGCTTGTCTTTCCCAAAGAGAACAATCCCAGCTGCACTGGCAAGTTCATCTTCTTGTCCATGCCCCCCATGGTGCTGCTCTTTTGGCATGAAGGAGCGTTCCATAGCCATTCCACGAGCCATAATTTGCCAGGCTTGATAGCTGTTCAGGGGGTCCATCTCCGCCACCTTTGCTGCGGCTTGCAAGCGCTCCATACAGCTTGACTTCAGAGGGGGTACCAGGTTCAGGCAACCCAAGAGTGAGCGCTTTTCATTTTCCCCTAAGCCGTGGCACATGTTGGCCATTGGGTTTAGGAGCCTTCCAAGCATCTCCTTCTCCTTCATAGCTATACCAGCCTTGGCCAGCATCTGGTGCTGCTGTTCAGCCAGGCCTTGCTTGTCGGGTGTGAGGAATCCACTTTGTAGACAAGAAATGTAACGTGAATACAGATTGGCGTGGGCTTCTTGAGCCAGGCTGCTCATGCTGTTCACAGAGGGTCCATCTTCATCAGCTCCTCCGCCTATAGGGGGCTTGCTCTTGATGGCCAGCTTGTTTAGGTGTACCTTCATGTGATTCTTAAGGAACCAGGGCTCCTTGAAACGGCGTCCACAGATCTGGCAGCAATGCTCAAAGGAGTCCTTGTGTTTCCGCATGTGGCCTTTCAAAAACCAAGATTGACTGAAGACCTGGCCACAAACCTCACAGCGAAATTCATTGTTGGGCTTCTCTCCATTGCCAGCTCCCGTGCCTTGTCCCTGGGCTGATTCAGCTGTGATGTGAGTTTTCTCCACATGGGAGATGAGGTCCTCCTCTTGGGAAGCAGCGAATTCACACAGGGTACACTTGTAGGGCTTGTGGAGAATGCGAATGTGGCGCTCTAGCTCCTCACGCTTCTTAAATTTACCCTTGCAAAAAGTGCACCGAAATCCTTGGGCTGGATTGAGGGCTTGCTCATCTTGCAAGTTGGCACCTGCGGGCTTAGGTGAGGCAGACGGCTGGCTCAGTCCATCAGGTGAGCTGCCGATACTAGTTGGAGTGAGCAGGCCACAGGCAGAGCCAGGCTGTTGCTGGTTGTGACTCTGAATACCCAAGTGGGCTGGAAGAGGTTGAGAGGGTTGCAGCAAGCTGCTCCTCATTTGCTTATCACGTAGAATGGCCCTCTCTTCAAGTTCATGAAGCAGTCTGTTTTCCTCACGTACACGACCACGGCCCTTACCAAGATTTCCCAGCTTATGGGTGCGGAGGTGGATCTTCAAGTTACCCTTTTGAGCAGCTCTATGGTCACAATAGGGGCATTTGAAGGGCTTCTCTCCAGTGTGTGTACGCATATGAAGAGACAGAATGCTGTTAAAGCGGAAGCGCTTGCCACATAGTGGACAGGGGTATTTGCGGTTCTTACGGGCATCATCTTCTATGTCATTCATCTGGGTCACGATTCCCAAGTTCTGCCCATTGAGAAATTGTTGCAAATCAACACGGCCATTGAGACCACTCAGGGCACCCACATCCATGTCACGGTTAAGCTGGTTGGCCAGTAAGGCCATCTGACTACTGATTGGCTGATTAGCTAAGGCAGCGTGGGTTTTCTCATCCAGCGGAGTGGCTGCCTTTTCCTCTGGGATCTGTTGGCAACTCTGTAGTTCAGGAAAGGCATGACCCAGCTGAGCAGTCAGCTGATGAAGTTTCTGACTGATTGGGTAGCGGCCATTAAGTACTGCATTGCTGAGATGGGTGTCAGCATCCGGGACCACCGAGGATACACCAAGGCACAAACTAGAGTCCTCCATCCTAAAGGACAAAAGAGACAAAACAAGTATTTAGTACACTATTCAAAAGCAAAGAACAGCAGGTATACAGTCAACACACACCTCGTTCTAGCCTTAAGGCATCATTAGTAAACTTATTGTATTATCACTGTGCACAATCAACAGGAAATACTGCACAATATATAAATGAAAGTAAAATGATATGCAGAACAGTAACAAATATCAACAATAGAAGTAAAGGTGCAATAATTTGAACAGAACAGGTCACAGCACACTATCTTCACCATTGTCTGAGAACTGTTTGTGAAGAACACCCACTCTGCTCTCAGATTTCATGAAAAATAAAGACCTTTTCTCTTAGACCTTTAGAAATACTGTATAGTGTGGTGAAGGTCATATTTCCAAGTTAAATAGCATCACAGCGTCAAGTCTGTCTTAGACATTAGCACAAACACAAAGGTGTTTCATTTTTTGCTGAAGTGGGTGTAGAGGTGGAAAACAAAACTGTAGATATATTCTTTTGTGTGGATCTACATTTCAGATTTTATACTGCATTGTCTGGCAAAGAAAATCACACCATACGGCAGTTAATTCAGTTCATTCTTGAGTATCCCTTTGTATGTCAGCAATCTGACTATGGTGTGAGGAAATGGTTAACAACGATGACTGCACTTCAGTGACAAGTGTGAAGAAAAAAAAGAGCGAGTTCATCTCCCTCTGATTTATGAAGTACTACATGTACTCTCACACTTGGGGAGAGAAGCTGGAACTCTCAGAACTTTTTCTCAAACAGTAACACAATTTTTGAGGCAATAATTACCCAGTAAACACGGCAAGGCGCCACATAATTAAGCTACTTGGTCCCATCCTATCAGAATCTCACCAATTACACGCCTTAATGAAACGGAGCAATGTTATTGTCATGAAGCCGCCGCAATACTACAATTATGATATTAACAATAGCACTTAAAACCAAGGGGTTACTCCAGTAAACACAAGCCCTTATCTCACTGCTGCAACACTTGTCTTGGCGTAATTTTCAATTAAGAGGCACATTATGTTTGATGCATATCATTCTGTGTTCACCTTCTTTTTTTCCCTCTCTCTGTTCTCTCACTCTCGTATGGCTTCCGATGAGAAGAAAACAACAGTTGGCGTTATTGAAAGGGTTCCCAAAGTATCAGAGGCTTCCCAGTCATTTAAAATGGCCACAGAGTGTCCCAATGAACCGCCAGCCTAAAACGAATACATGAGTAGTGCCTGTTGTTAGATAGCTTGTGCTTATTTAGCATGCTACTCACCGTCTTAAGGAAGGATAATGATGTTGCTGCATTCCCCTGAAATTGACAGGGTCAAGCTTCAGAAACAATAAAGTTTTGCTTTGGTCAACAAAATATTGTATAATATCTCATTAAGCTGATTAGTATGCTGCCTGGTAACGGTGGCTATGCGCTTTAACACATGATTATGAACGTGAAATAAATGCACTGTGGTCATTTTAACAAAGACAATGGCAAGAGCAGGTGTTCAGGAAACTGCATCTAGAAAGACTTAAGAAGAGAGCTTTCTCTTCTCTCTGCATTATTTGGAAACACATGCTGGTTTGTCTCTCACACACTCATCGCCTGAGGAAGGATAAAATGTTCTGGGCTGGGTAACCCACACCCTTTGGTCATTAATAAACCTTTTAAATGGTGCAGATTGACCCAGATTACTTATTAGAGTGGGACTACCTAATGACTCAGCACCTGGGCTGCTGACACATTATATTTCACTCTTCCTCACCGCAGTATGACAGCTCCTGTACATGTTTTTCACATGCACAGGGAAACAAATAACTGATTTCTGTGTTGACAAGCAGCAGCAATTCAGACAACCAGTTGCAGGAACCTACTGGTCTGGTACAAAAAAAAAAGTGAATTTTTAGAGACAAATACACAAAGACTAACAAACCAGCACACACACACACAGTCTGCTGTAGAAGGCAGTGGGCTTGGAGCACATATTTGCTGATGCTCTCATAAGAACTCTATTAAGGGCCGCCTGTTGTTTAGCTATTTGCTCTTCCTACGCCATGTTGGTTGCAGTCTTATCTCTCCAACATGAATAAAAACACTGAGGCCACTTCCAGTCACTGCTAAAAACACTGTGGGCTGCTGCTGAATGCCATTCCTCTTTTGTCCAGAGCTATGACTCTGAGGAATTTAAAAGAAAAAAAAAATGCTGGAATCTGGATGTGAACAATGCACTGTAGGTGTATTATGTATTTAAAGACTGAGTGTGTTATTAACACACTCACGCGTGTAAGCACGTGCGCTGCAAATTACACATGGCTAAGCAGTTCTGCGAGATTTTTGATATTCAGCAAAATGTAATACAGGAGTGAATGCAAGACAAATATAAATCATGGATGGTTCGCTCTGCCAGGTCATGTGATTAAAGCAATGGTCCTCAGACAAAGGCCTAAAAAAGCTGGGTGATATTTGGGTTTAGTGCAACGCCTTATGACTTTGGAGATTCTTATGGGTAGCGAGTTGTTCAAATTGCTTTTGTCAATGTCGCAGCAAATTCTGGCAGATATCAGACGAGGCCCTTTTTGAATGTGGCCAGCATGCCTTCTGCAATAGAAATCTATGATTTAAGCGAGGCATGATGAGCAGTTGCTCATTTGGAGAGATAACTGCTTGCCCTTTTCTTCAATTTGATTTCCTTCTTTATCTTTACCATATAACAAAAGCAGATAGACAAAGACACAATGTGAAATGAACTGACAAATCCAGTTTGTTTTTGAACATAGCCTCGCCTGACGACTGTATGCAAATTAAGTGCATTAATATGCCTTCCTTGCTCCCAAGTCATTTATTTTTTTTTCTGATTAAAAAGGACATTTCATATGGTTAAAGAGGTGTCACACACACACAAACACTCACTTCTGCAGAGGCAAAGTATGAAGTTTAAATGTGAATTAAGACACCTGACAAAAATACACCCACAAACAATAACACGCACAGTCTGCAATATTTTAAAGAGCATCTATAAATAAATTAAGAAATGAATACATTAATAAATAAATTTGATACTGGGAATACTTTAAGACAGGCAACACTACGAACAGTTATCAGTAAAGTGCATATTTTCCACAGTATAATTAGCAGAAACTCCAAGCCAAAAGCCTTATCTGAAATGAAACAAAGTCATTACAATCTAAATACATCTGCTCTTAAACATTGCCATGCTTAATGCATATCTGAAAAAAGCCTCTGAACCAAATTTGCAGAGCAGCTAGCACATTTGGGGGGCATTTTGTCAAAATGCATACACTGTCGTTTTAATTCAGAAGAAAGCAGAAAAGAATGTTATGCGCAATTCGCTTCTTCATATTTTCATGTGGTTATTCTTTTATAGCTGTACCTAGAAGCAAATTTAAAACACCCCACTTCATAAATCTACAGCATATTTCAGGTTTCAGTGTTCTGCCTCTCAATATTTCTTCAGCGAAGCATGTCTCCGTTATCTGCATTTGTAGGATGCCCTGCAAAGTTTCACTGCCTATCTTTCCTCTGTTAGAAATGCTAATGTCTCACCTATTTGGATCAGTGCCATTGAGTCGTGGCCCACAGCATGTAGGCCTGACAGCAAACACGGTGGTGGCTCCTTGTCCCAGACCCCCGTCTCCCTCTTCCCCTTCCTCTCTCTCTCTCTCACTCTCTCTTTGGGCAGGGGCAGCTGGGTTAGTCAGGAGCTAGACGAAACGATCGAGTCTCAGCGGCCTGATACTACCTGTCACACGTAGCGCAACAGCAGCAGCGTGCTGTAATTAACGCGTGCACCTCTTGAAAAGCCACTGAGACTTCCTTTAGAGCACTGTCACACAGGGCCCAGTGGCATGCAGCTTTACAGTCTGTGGTTAATACTGAGCCTTTCAAGCAACATGGCAAAACAACCGGATTTATGTCTTATCTTTACCTCACTTTACATCACATTCTGTTCTCTTTTGCAAGCTCTGAAAACCACATCTTAATTAGAGGGTGCACATGCCAAAATCAAAATGCTGTCCTTCTTATCTTTGCTTTGTCAAGCAGGGCCATTGTTTCAACGCCAGAGAACAAACTGTGTAATTTATGCCTTAACATCACTTGCTAAAGCTACTGTATGAGTATATAGCAGGATCTATATATCACTATGAGAAATGCAAACACACCAGTGCACTTCGTGGCAGGTGTGATACAAGTGGCAAATGTGATGCACTGACATTAACCAAAGGTGCATCTAAGATATTTGAACTGATTGTGGTTTCTGATAGAGCCTGCAGTAAGAATTGCAAAGTGCATGAATATGTTTTGCATTATCTAGCAGTTAGATAGCTTTCGGGAGGGCCAGGCTTTGATTTTGGAACCTCAAGGTGAACACGACTAAATTAAGGCCTCTGTAGTGACATAATATTACATTAAACTTGAGGTACCTGTGCGCGTTTGCGTCCTTGAGCTGGTCCTCTAGTGGCTTCTCGCAAATCAACATGGAGGGCAGAATCAAGCTTCCATATAAAACACACACACACACACACAAACTCACTAACACATGCACACAAAAGTAAACTTTAGCCTTGAACAGATTCTGAACTAAGAGTTTTTAAGTGTACAGCTAACCTCAAAGAAGACATAAAACCCATGTAATCCTTAAATGTTCTAGATTACACAGCATGTTCAAGCCCTAAATCAAATAACACAGAGCAGATCTGGCTCTTTCGGGCTTTGTGTCTTGTTATAACATAATTTTGGTGTCCTTCTGCATCATTGTTTGGGAAAAGTATGTGTACATTTACAGAAAACGGTGGTTTCATGGGGGAGAAGGCATCGACAAGTGAAACAAACTGAAGTCAAAGTATTCGCGAGTTGAAATGAAAATAAAAATATAGATCGCAAGGCCATTAGCTGCTCTGTTATTGTGAAGCTTTATCGACCAAAATCCATTGACTAATTACTATGCAGTGGCTGATTAATTAATTATGAAAGAGGTCATCGTTATTGATAAATCAATCATTATTTACAGAAAGTGCAAAAGTCAGTTTTATTTTCTCTGAATCATTAGCGGCCCCCGTATAAAACAAAGATAAACTAACAGTTTGGTGTTTGAAAATGGCTGCCATGTGTTGCATATTTAATGGATGGAAACGGCACTGCATGCTATGCACTTATGGGAATATGGCCAGGAACGTACAATAACAAAATCATAAACCAATAGCGATGGTTAAAATCATTGCGCTCTTATCAGAGAGGTCCGATCTGTCCTTTTCTCTCTCTTTCTCTGCCCGTGTTTAGTATGTTGCAGGTGGTCTTCAGAATAGTTCTAATTAATCCAATAAAACATGGCTTGTTTTTCTTCCTCCCGATGCTCTTTGACTGAACTGGATTATTAGTGCCTGTAATGAGGCATTAAGCAAAGGTTCCCAGCACAAAACCGAAACTGAATCAAACAGAAGAAATGCACGCAGCCTGAAAGGACAAACTCGTTCTCATCCAGCAAACAGCTCGCTGCATGATGCAGGTTGTTTTCTTATTTGTGGTTAGACAGTAAGTGACCTAATTATACCTAGTTCATAGGTTGCGAAGCCACCACAGACAAATTGTTACAGTTACAAATGCACACGGGTTGCGTCGCCTTTCTCTCTACACAGTTCCCTTCTATTAGCTCAGCCTGCAAAACTCTCTCAGTTTCTGCCGGTGTCTGTCTCACACAATATATCATTGAGAGCATCTTAAGAGAACATTTCAACAGGTAGTTCAGCTTTCAGCTAGCTTTCAGCATCCTTGAAAGGATGAGCAGAGAGAAAAATGCTGCTGCTTTTATCTTGTGTGTCTGACAGGCTTGTTGGGATGCCAGGGGAGGGAAGATCAGTGGGAGACCAAAGAATTCCCACAGTTCATTGTCCTGGCCTGCTGCATCCTCATCCTCATCATCATCCAGAGCCGGCCTGAAGCTCAAAGCCTCTCTTTATGTTAAACATGTGCAGCATTATCCCGAAGACCAGCAGATGTGCTCTGTATGTGTGTGCGAGAGAGGTACAATGGTAGTCACAGCGTGTCGAGCCTCCTGCCTGTAGATCTCAGACTGTGAGAAGGGAAAAAAGATGGATAACTGTAAGCATTTGTTAAATTGTAGAGGTGGGTTAGAGGGGGTCTGTGCAAAAAAAAGTGGGAGAGTTACAAAGAAAGCTGCTCACAAAGAAAGAAACAAAGTCAAGTGGCCAGTGATGAAGGCTAAAGTATAGCATAAAACATACTTCACTAAAGGTCAACATGTGATAATTCATCTCTAAAAATTTCCCTTGTTGTTTCCACCCACAACTATGAAAACATTTCAATTGTACATGAGGTGGCAGACACTAAAGAGTGAAAAAGATTAATTGAACCCTGTCTGACCTGACGATCTTTTGGCTTCTTCTTTTGTTAGAAACACAGGGATGTGTCTTAGTGGCAAAGCTGAGCGAGTCGTGGTCGAACCAACCATCACGCATGACTACACCTCAACACAGAAAAGCCGAAAAACAATGAACGCAGTGTGGTGATGGGCAAAAGGGCCATCACATCATCTTTCCTTCTGCTCAGGACAGCAACTCTGGGACAATACTGAGAGATAATCACAAAAAAAAAAAATCAGGCCTCCATTGTTGGGAAAGAGTGCTGTTGTATCCAGCTCTGAACCTTTAAAAGAATAGTTCACACAAAAATTGAATATTTTGTCATCATTTACTCCCCCTCACGTCATTTCAAACCTGTATCCTTTCTGTGGAAAAAAATATATACATATATATTTTGAAGATTTTAGTCCTTACAATGACAGTCAATGGGTTCCAAAACTGCACTACCTGCTTCTTGTTGTGAAGACAAAAGACATGTTTCAAAATATCTTCTTTTGTGTTTAATAGAAGAAAAAAAAAGACATAATTTGGGGGTGAACTATACCTTTAAGGACACCAAAGAGGACCTGACTAAATGTGATATAAAGCTGTATCACAATCATTTATTTGACTGTCTGAAGGTGACAGTCTGTTTTCTCTCAACACCCTCTCTACCTCTCAGCTGCGGCGAACAAAGATTACCTTTGTGGAAAACTTAAATGTCAATGTAACCCCCAAATAAGTGAATATCAGAAATAATTGCTGTTTTCTTCTCACACATGCTGGTTTTGTGCGTATGAGTTTTGCATAATGACTCCAACAAGGGGTGTTGTTTTGACAGGTGCTGAAATCGAGTCGAGAGGAGAGGGAGACAAGGTTCAATTTAGTTTGTGAATATTTTAATTGTTGCATGGCTAATTAAAATAAAAGAGAAAAAAAAGGAGAAAAAAGAGAGAGAGATGTGACTCAGTATTTAATGCTACATGTGTGCATACATCGGTACCGAATTGTGCCTCCAAGCCGCTCGACATAAGACAGTACAGGGGAGAAAAATATGCCGCTACTTCAACATACTTACCAGCTCTTCACAACCGCAGCCTGTAGTTTGGAGTTTTCACAAAACAAATGTATGGCTAATTAGAGATACTCATTAAGGGAGGCAAGTCAAGTAATTATTTTACATCATGCCGCTGTTAATTGAATGATTCTTCAATGTCTTTTGAAAATATCTCCTTTTTTGTCTCTCCTTTTCCCCCCACACACAGAAAGAAAGGGCGATAAGACTATAAACAGGTACCGTAGCCATATGCTCTTGAATGAAAAAGCACTTCTGTCGTAGTAAATGGGCTTTTTAAATATTGAACCGCTGCATGTCTTTTTAATATGGCTGATGTTAAATCTTCTTTATTCTGTCACTTTGATAAACTCCCCAAGCTAAACTGAGAGAAAGTTTCACTTTTGTGAGAAAGTCTGTGTGGAGACTTACAGTTACGAAAGCATTCTCTGTCCATACAGCATGTTTTTAAAAAGCAGCCCTCTCACATCCTGTTTAAGAAAGCCACTAATCTTATCAAAGCCATCAGGAAGTCAAGAGTTGACTGGAAATGCTCATGACTCTTTGTAGCCTATACGTAAAAATATATTTTACAATTATTTCTTAATTGTATTTGTAATTCTTTTTGTCTTCTGCTCTATTGTTTGTCTGGGAATGGTAAGACGAGATAGGCCTACTAAAGCTGTGTTTCTTCTCTCCACGGTCGCTCATCACTGCTGAGCAGAAGAGGAAGACCGTGGTGGGTGAGAGTATGTTAAAAAGCCTCTCTTTATTAAGAGAAAAGTGTGTTTTATTGTGGGCTAATTGTGAAGGGAGGAAGTGTGTGTGGAATGGGTGGACTCTGGAGAGAGGGTGGAGGACCTCAGGGAGATCAGGGCACATGTTTATTTATCAGGCTTTATCGGAAATGGTGAGGCCACAGATCCCAGCAGGATCAGAGACAGAGAGAGAGAAAAATGCTGCTCGACCACAAGCCAGGC
This sequence comes from Sinocyclocheilus rhinocerous, assembly GCF_001515625.1. NCBI lineage: Eukaryota > Metazoa > Chordata > Actinopteri > Cypriniformes > Cyprinidae > Sinocyclocheilus > Sinocyclocheilus rhinocerous. The sequence continues at coordinate 18,572 of NW_015649587.1, read as the reverse complement.
AGAAAACGTTTACCTCCATTTCAACGTTACGCTGTCACACAACTACGATTAAACGACCAAAGCAGAGCTGGTCAAACCTCAAAGGCTTTTGTTTATATATATGAAAAAAAAGGGTTTATGATTCATGAAACAAAAAAGCTACATTCACTGTTTCTTTTTATGCAGAAAAGCAACAAAAATAAGCAGGTGTTGCACAGTCTGTAGCTTAACAGATATTTTTCCATGCAAATTAACATTTTATACTTGATGTTTCAAGGACCCATTTAGGGTAACGCACTGAGCAGAACTTAAAGATCAAGTGTGCAATTTTTTCAGTGTTATGAATAAATGAATAAATAAATAATAAAAATACGCAGAGCCATCTATGAGTAGACCATTAGTAGGTTGATATCCCCTAAAAGTGTAAACGCTATCAAAACACTGCTGTTGAGTTGTTTTAACCTTCATGACCAGCATGATATAGGCTAGCGACACTGACTCAACCAATAGCAAGTTTTGGGACTATTGATGTTTCTAACAAATCGCAGCAGGGGAAGTGTTTGGAAAACCTCATCATTACGTAATCATTTCAGGATGTGCTCAGCTAATCGGCCAGGCAATAACAGAAGTGCTCTCCTTCCTGAGGCAAACCAAACCCAATCTTATTTGATTAACATTACACAATTCACCAGATTAGCTATGACTTATGACCTTTGAATTAATCAGCCTACTCAGTTCATACGCTGTCAACCTTATTTGTTATGAGTCTGACTTTTATTGCTCCTCTCCACCTGTGAGAGTGAAGCATGCTGGTGAAAATACAGTAAAGAGCAGAGCCTCTTAAGGCACCCGGCTGCTTAAAACCATGGGGGCTGGGCACATTAATCATGTTATAAATAGGCAGAAAATCCAATTAATTCTATTTGATATTCCAGTAAGATCTGTATCTGATTAAAAACTCTAATCTCATCTGACCACCATAGAAATCTACATTACCCACATTCAAAACAGTGGGGAATATCTCCCTGAGTGAAAAAGGGATTTATTTATATATATGAACAGTTCAGATGCAAAAGCCTCTAAATGCCGTCTGAAATTTTCTTCTAAAATTAGCATTTTTATCAGGCTCCTGTTTAGGTTCAGTAATTTTACTTTAATGGCAATGTATAGGTTATTTTCCATGCTATTAAAGTGAAATAACTGAACATAAACATATGAGCCTGATAAAAAATGGTCATTTTAGATGAAAATGTCAGATGGCACTTAGAGGCTTTTGTATCTGAACTATATAGATGGTGTATATGTTGTTGTTGTGTTTTTAGAACACTTCAAAATCTTTAAAGTTAAAAAAAAAAAGTTTGTATGGCACTTCAAAATCATTAACCACTGGTTTAAACACAGCATATGAAAAGGAGGCATGACTTTCACATTCCCTATATTTAAACAATCCACTTTGCTAGCAGGAACAAAAGCCTGAGTACAAGGTACCAAATACATGGTGCCACTGCATAGGGTCAAAGCCAAGCCCACTTGACCTGGAAATCATAGCCTGTCAAGAGTAAGGCCCTCCACCTGCGGCATTTGTGCATCAGAGTTTAACTGATGGGGAAGAGACAGAGGCACAGTTTGAGAGAAGTCTGGGTTGGCCAGCATACTATTCCACACGTCTCCACACTCAGTCCCTCGTTCTTCTTCCCCTGGCCAGCTCGACACATTCTTATCCTCCTCCCTGCCCTTTGTGACCTTAAACATGATAACACATTCATCCTCTTTCAGGGGAGGGCTGCCACGGTGACCCGCAGTCAACGGGAGAGGAGGAAAGCAAAGGGAGAGAAAGGAAAGATAAGTTCATAAAACCAAGGATGTTTTAGTGAAAAACGGCCTCCCGGTATGTCTCAGTCCCGAGAGATGCGAGGTGGGCACATGGCTCTTTTGTTCGCGTGGGGAGGGATTACACATATTCCTCCCTTCATCTGTTTTGGTTTGGTTCGAGCTGCCATGTTAACATGTTGTATGTGTTACCATTGCTCGCCAGCACACCTCACGTGCTGATCTCCGTATGAGCGTCGCCGGGGAGGTCGTGACCTCTATGTACAATTTGGATGTCAGAAGCTACACAGCAGCCGGGTGAGGAGATGGGAGGTTTTTATAGTGTTTTATACAGCTGGTTTAAATTAAAATAGACATAAATGAGTTGATATTATGAGAAGGGGAAAAAAATATAATTGAAATGTATTCTTTAATAAAAGAGACTGTTTTCTATATTAGTTCAGTTCAGTATTTAGGAGTTTATTATTTTAACCAAAAAATAAATTTAAAGTTTACTTTATTCTTTACAACTTTATTTTTATGCTGTGTTGATTATAATATCCGTTAACACTAGAACCGCCACGGGGTAAATTTTAAAACGTTTTTCAAATGTACATAACAGATTTAAAATAAAACATTCAAGTCTCCCAGTCATTGATTTTTACTAAAATTATGTAATTTACAATCCAATGTTGTTAAAAATTATTTAGATAAAACCAGATAAAAAAACGGGGCATTTATACCTATAAGCGCCAGCGGTTCAAATTTACCCGCTATATAATGCATGTATTTTTGCGCTGTCAGTTTCTTGCCGCTTATATTTTAACATTGTACATTTCTAGGCAATGCCTTTCACTCACTGATTTAGCGGTTATCAGTTTCATAAATAAAGTCAAAATGACTAAAAAAAGGCAATCTATGGAAGGTAGGTATTAGAAACACTAAATGCCATGAGTGATGGAGAGTCTGATGGTAAGTTATGCGTCCTGGGTCGGCTCAGCATCTGACGGCTCATCTGACAGTGATCCAGATATCATATTTACATGTTTTAGCCTCACGTTAATCTAATTGGTCAAACTTTGGTTTGATTATTTAATTTTTGTCTTGCCATATCGTTTATTGTTCGCTACTGTGTTGCTATTCTGGCCTTTTCCTGAAAAAAAATCTGATCTATATGATGTAATGAATAAAACCATTTTTTTGATTACCCAAAGTTTAATGGTGTTGTTCTCTTATTCAAGTTATAAGTGATATAACTGAACAAATTAATAAATATTTAGGTGAAGCTGTGCGCTTTAATTTTTCATCTCATCATCCTATGCAGTGTGATGAATTATTATTGCTCATTATTGTCTATAGGCTGTTTTAGTCATATAAATAGCATGGGTTATCTTCATATATTGATTAATGACATTAATGACTATTGAATGACTCTAGACACTTCTTTGTGAAGACAGTGGCATAATACAGTGAAATAATATGTTATTTAGCCATATAAATACAGCTGTCATGTGCATGGGTAAAATTTACCCGCTGGCGCTTTTAGGTATACAGTGACCTCTGGCGGTTCTAGTGTTAAATAAATGGCAACTGAACTACAGCATGTTTGGGTACTGTTGTTAATTTTTAAAATATAAAAGTATATTTTCATAAAAGTATCAGAAGTTTCCCTGCATAATTTACATCAACAGCTGAGACATAATTTATTTCATTTGTAAGTAAAATGGACACTGTAACTGAACTATAACAAAATAAATTGAATAGAATAAAACCTAATTATAAAAAAAGGAACTGAATTAAATCAAATGCTTTTTAATCAGAATTTAATTAATCTGGAAACAAATGTATAGCGATAAACAGCCCTAGTAACCATTGTGACACCTGTTACACTGGGTTGCCTAACACGGATGTAGATCATCAGGTCTCTGTCATTTGATTGGCTGTGATGAAGCCAATCACTGAGCTCTGCCTGTCTGAAACACTTCATATATCTCTGAGAAGAGGGCTCTATCATCTCTGTCTTCTGCTTAACACACACACACACACAAAAACAGAAATACACTCACACGCACCCTTAACCCCTACGGGACCTGACACCAGCACCCCGCAAACATCATCCCCATCGGTTGAGAGGTTTAATCTTTCACTCTCCGCCATTTCAGAAGACCCTGACTCTTGTTTGTGCAGCCCCCTCCCCTCGATCTTTCCTTCCCTCCCTCCCTTCCTCTCCCCTTTCCATATTTTCTCTCCTGCATCTGATTAAGTTAACAATGTAGCGTTATTTGCATGCTGATTTGGCGAGGTCCCTCTCCTCCCCGCTCGCTCTCACAAACACAGGGGCTGGATCGTGGTAATGTGATAGCACAGCAGCCAGCCGATGCAATTTCTACCCCTCCTCCAAACCCAGGTGTGTGCTATCCACTTCCCTCTTAATTCCCTCCATGCTCATATTTTAGTCCCTCTTTATTTTTTCTGTCATTCTGTGCCTTGTAAGGGTTGTATTATAATCAAATCTGGTGCAAAAAAAAGGTTGGAGGAGGGGGGGCATATCCTGTCTTTTTTTATTAATTATAGACCGCGGCTGATGTGAATGTATTCCGAAAGCATCTTCAAAATAGGTCGGCATACAGTTTTCTATTCTTATCACATTTAAATGTCAACATGGTGCAAAGCTCTACAAATTAGTTCAGGCAGACTTCAACCCCCATTTAACATTTAAAGCTCCGCTCAGTAAGCCCCCAATGTGTGATTCAAATCAGTTTACACACACATAAAAAGGAAGCGGTGCGTCTTTCAAACTTCTCATTTCAATACTGATATTATTGCCAACCTTTTGCCAGAGAATAGGCGGGCAGAGAGGGGGGAAAAAGAGCCACGAGAAGAAGCAACAGAAACAATGCATTAGCTTTCATGAATTATATATCCGCCTTCATTCTGAGCAGAATCGAGGATTTTCTGAGCCTGTGCATATATCCTAGACAGGAATGACTAAATCACGACGGTGGGGTCATTCCTTTTTACATGCATTGAGAGCCATATCGGGATGATAATGTCCACATAAAACACTTACTGTGGCTCATTTGGAATGCAAGCGATGCAAACATTTCTCCCCGATTCTCGTATGTCAATGGAAATGTCCCGAGGAGAGCTGCTGTATCAGGACATTTATTTATTACAGAAGATGGCAGAGGCGAATATTGAAGGACTGGGCTATTTCTGATGACACCAGAATTCTGACTTTGGGCGAACAGGGATGATTTCTGAGCTTCAACAAAGTGAAACAAGTGAGTTTACTTTACAGCCACAGGTCTATGTCTACCACATAAAAGGACGGGTGTATTGTTAAATGTCTAAGAGGGTAGTAAAACATCTTAACATGTTGTAACTCAAGCCAATCAACTCAAAAGCACCGCACGACTACTCCGTAACCATTGGTGTCTGTTCTTGGAAGACTTCCCTACGCTAGACCAATGATTCTGTCCTAGTGCCACAGATCGGAGCAGGCTGCCCTGTCGCTCAGTTGACTCAGCATTATAGGGCGAAGAGGCTAAGGGCCCAGGGGATGAGTTTCACACCTCTAGCTGTTTTATGCCAACAAGCGCCATGCATGACCCTGCAAGTCTGCTCCAGACAGCCCTGGAGGAGCACTCGCTAGGCGTGTGAGGATAGGACGTGCTCCTAACGCCTCATTACCCAAACGTCCTAAGTCCCCCAGTCACCATCGGCAGAGCGGAAAAGGCTACGGACGTGCCTCCGTGGTCACATATACACACTCCTTCGTTTTAGCCAAGTGCGCTTCCTCTACACCAAGGGGTGCTTTACCATCCAAAGTCCGTTGGCCAGGATTGGTGTTCATGTATGTTGTCTCAATGCTGCCGTTACCCATCTGTTTTGAAACACCATCTTATAAACCTTTGTGCTTGTCATAACCAAAAAGTATTGGCATCAGATGAGAGGGACGCCAAAATATTGAACCAATGAAGCTACAAAAAACATTTACCTGATCCAATTCCCCATTTATTCTTCCAAACGTCTCCGACTGGACATGCTGGTGCAACGTCTTCACCTTTCCTCGTAAAACGAAGGCAGGCTCTCTGACCAATCCTCAGTCGCCCTCTTTGGCTGTAGCTGGAACAGGCCTTTTAAACGTGCTATAAAGGCTATTCGCTTTAAATGTGCTCTGGGTGTGCCTAATATGTCCGCAGCCAAATGTCAAAAGAGTTATATATCTCTTTATGCACAGAAGGGCCCTGAGGGCTTTAATTGACTATGGTGTAAAGGGAGTTGAGGAGGGGTGAAGGAACATGATGAAAATGAATACTGTTCATTATCAGACAAACAGAGCCCAATGGCGCTCCTAAAATTGGCAGGGAGCAAAGATTTCCCAATGTTAAAGCACATTTGTCCGCCGAGTAATTATCGAACTGAACTTTTCATGGCATTGTTTCAAAATTAGGAAGAATTATGCATTTTTCACATTTAATGTGTGTGAGTGGCAGAGGGCTGCCAACTGAAGCCTGTGCGAGTGTGTGTATATAGCCAATCTAATATAAGCCTACACTCTATGTAATTGAATTAATGCAGGTATAAATGCAGGTCTGCTTCACTAGGTTATAAAATCGAGTCCCAGCAGATTAGCTTTTAACTTTAGAGATGTATTACTATAAACTAGTTTATCTCTCTCACTCCCCGCACAATACGCCGTCTCCGTAACGTCTGCTTTCCGAGCCCAACTTCTGTGATATTCCCACTCTCTGCGCTGCGCTCTACGACCGCCTGGCAACTTCAAATATTTATCAAATGGAGGAGGGGAAGAGAGAGCCCTCTCCATCCCTCTACAGTCATTTACCAATTATTTTGAGTACCTGCTGACAGGTACGTGTCACAGTCAGCTACCCTTCCCCAGTCCTTCTCCTCACATGATTTACCTTTCCCCCTGCTGAGGAGGAAGCCGCCAAGCTACAGGCAGGGAGACAGAGGAAGTGTGGCAGAAGAGGGCTGCTGTGGCATACAGCTGAAATTCTCACGCTTTGATTCAGGGAACGGTTGAAAAAAAATACTCTCTTTGTCAATGCATTAGAGGCAGAGAATGACAGAGGAAACGTAGAGGCGAACTGACAATTGGGTCGGAATAGAAAACAAGCTCATTAAACCAGGAGAGCGATATACCAACAAAACACCTATCAAGGTCTGTCACTGTATATTCTAGCATTTGAAAAAAAGAAAGAAACAATATGCGCACCAAAAGTGTCACACACACTTTTGACAGTGTACAGTCTACATTAGTGTCAAGTTGGAAAGATGAGCATTGGGGACTTGAAATATATTTTTGTTTTAGGGCTAAGAAAGCTATGTTCTCTTTAAACAAGCACTAAATCAATTATGTTTCTTGTGCTTTCATATGTATGTGCAGGACTGTGAATACAGGAAGAATATGCGTCTGTGTGTGTCTATATATATATATATATGCATGAGCGTTGTGTGTATGAGCCACAAAACACTGAAGGCACGAAGTACTGCTCTCATCAGAGCAAGGAATAAATGAACAACTCTCCAATGTATGTGTGTGTGTGTGTGTGTGTACACAGGTATATATGGTTTATGAGGACACAAATGTGTATAATGACATGGGTACTACAACGTAAACATGGTTTATGAGGACACTTCCTGTGTCCCCGTAAAACAAAAGGCTTAAAAAAACATACAAAACGGTGTTTTATGAAATTCAAAAACTTGCAGCAGTTTCCTGTGAGGGGTAGGTTTAGGGGTAGGGTTGGTGTAGGGCAATAGAAAATACAGTTTGTACAGTATAAAAACCATTACGCCTATGGAGAGTCCCCGTAAACCACAAATACAAGTATGTGTGTGTGTGTGTGTGTGTGTGTGAGTGTGAATGTGTGTGTGTGTGTGTGTGTGTGTGTGTGTGCGCGTGTGCGTGCACCTCCTCGAGGGGGCACTTCACAACACTATCAACGTTCTCTGTGCTCCAAATTGTCTGCTTTCTCTCTTTTGAAAAGCAGCAATACTCTATGAAAAAAAAAACAGCAAACATGAAAAAGGAGAAGAGTAAATGAAGATAAGAGACTGGTTAAGTGGGTATTCTCTCACTCTTTCCTTTTGAGTTTCAGTGGCTGGATTACAAAGGTGATTTGACATACAGGTTTGAGATTATCAGGGGAGAGATGGTGTACAGCAGTGCTTCTCAACTGGTGGGTCATGGTCAAAAAGGGTGGGGCGGAAATTATGTTTTGATAATATAATGATAAATAATAAAGAATAAAGTGGAACTAATTGTATAATTGTGCATATTTCGAACAAATAATGTTATTAAACAGCCTTGCCAACCTTTAAAAGGGTAGAAGAAAACAATTCACATATCTTTGGTTGTTGCCAAAGGTCATGCATCCAATCAAACTCTACAGTATTTTGGTGAAAATGCATCTGTCATTGGGTAGACCCTAACAAATTAGGCTCATGTCAACATAAATAGGTTGCTTGACATGCTCTTATCCTCAAAAGAAAGAAAGAAAGAAAGAAAGAAAGAAAAAAGAAATGCTGACATGCATGAAATAATTAAAATTCATTTCTATACTATAATCAATTCTGGTAATGTGTTGGGTCACCACTTCATATCTAAAGTGCTTAACATCCACTTGATATCTAGTCCTAAATCAGTTGAGAACCACTGCCATACAAAACCCTGGGGAATGACTTGATGGAAAAGACATCAATCTGTAGGAACGTTTTTATAATATAAACAAGCTTTTATATCATGATATCTTAAAATAAGGTGGGAGTTTTTTTTTTTTTAATTCATGGTCCTTTTTTTCTGTTTTTATGCACATAATAGTGAACAGAAAGTGCTGCGAGCCAGATCTAAACTCAAATTTTCCATATGAGCTCAATTTTAGCGCACATGTGTGAGCCACTAGGGCACAACTTGAAACCTTTATAAATAACATTGTTATCTTTTTCAAAGTTCATACAAAAAAGGAAAATTGTGTCATTATTACCTGTCATTATTTGCTCACCTGTTCCAGACCTTTCTTCTGTGTAATACAAAAGATGGCATTTTGAAAAGTGATAGTAAAAGTTTTGGTAACTAACAAACAAACTAACTAAATAAATAAATAATATTTTCTTTCATATTCCACAGAAGAAATAAAGTCATATAGGTTTGGAACAACAAGAGAGTGAGTAAATTATGACAGAATCTTTATTTTTTTGAGTATATTATCCCTTTAACATGACTTGCAGATAGGAGGGAGATGTGTCTGTCTGCTGTGATGCTTTCAGTTTTTTCTGCACTGCCAGTACCACTACGTGGTTCTAATCCCACATCAGTGACCCGGACCCGCTACATTACGATCCTATCGGGCAGCGCACGATACGCCTCTAATTGAAAAAGACCCTGCACCATGTCTAAACCTCTCCTTGCAACTCCAGCGCATGTTGTGTCTGCATGCGGAATCGGATCTGTAAGAGGCTTACGCGCTCGTGTGCATGTCTGTGTGAGAGCGTTATGCTAAGCATGCGTGTGGGTGCGTGCGCCTATATGCGATACGTTTAAAACAGAGTAGATTGATATTTGAAACAGCCAGGCAAAGGAAGGAATTAACCACCTTTACTTGGTTTTAATTACAACAAAGTCCACCTCTGTAGCAGAGAGCTAAATATACATGCAGGGTTTTCCTGTGGGACTGAAGTTAGCATGCCTTACGGCTGCTCGTACCTCAAACACACACACACACAGCACAACCTTAACACCAGAAATAAAACAGGCCATACATCCTTACTGTGTATTTTGGGATCTCAGTCTAATTCAATAAGATAATGCTACAAAAAATTATACATTAAAAAGAAAGAAATGGAAGAAAAGAAGAAGAAAAAAAATCAAATTTGAAAAGAGAGAGCAAAAGGCACAGGGGAATATTAGATGAATCCAGGTCTTAGGGGTGTTCCAGCGAGTAAAATAAGGTTGAACCTCAATAGGATCAACATTCAGGGCAAAACTGCAATAAAAGTAGAAATGTGACAGGGAAAATGATCTGTAATTAGGACAAACAGCACTAAAAGCAAGTTCAAAGATAATTGTTTTTGGAGGGGCGTGTGACTGACTGCCAGGATTCCCAGGGTGGCCAGTCTGCTTGCGTGAAGATTGAAAGTGAGAGAGAGAAGGAAAGACTACATGATAAAAGAAAGCAAAGATGAAGGACTCTGCAGAAGAAAAAAAAAGGTTAAGAGGAAGGAAGGAACACTCAACAGCAGGACAGAAAGAGAAAAAGTGAGACCTTAAACTGAGCGAGGGGGTGAAGGAAAGTCAATGAAGGTAAGATCAGTCCATTTGAGAGAAAAAAAACATTAAAAAAGAGAGTGTGAGAGAAAGTTAACAAAGACACCCTACCGAACAAGCACCAATCCATCATAAGACCAAGCATAAAAAACAACAAGTGTCCCAACACCCTTATCCCCACACACATCTCCACACAAAGACTGCTATTGTGGTCGGTTTTCACAACCAGGCATAAAAAACAACAAGTGTCCCAGCACCCTTATCCCCACACACATCTCCACACAAAGACTGCTATTGTTGTCGGTTTTCACAACACTATGGCCTTTGATGGATTCTGCAATAGATGACAGGGGTCAGGGTATAAAACGCATTATTCATATTTGTTTTTTTTGTGTTTTTTTTTATGTTTGTAAAACAGCCCAGGCCCCACTTTTATATTAATCACCTGAGGAGGGTGTTGCATTCCCAAGGAGTCAAGGGAGGAGGGACCTGCAGGCTGTCCTTCATAACTTTACATGCACTTTCTCTGTCTGTCTGTGTATCAGGAAGCTGAGAAGCAGCAGGAAATTGTGATAATGTGAAATGCTATAAATGATATAATTTCATTTCATTTGCAAAACTGCCCAGGCAGCCTTCTTTTTTCTCCCATTTCCTCTCCGTTAGATGAAGTCACACTTGGCATGTGTGAAACATAAGCATAATTGTGCTTGAACTGACTCAGACGAGAGCGAAAAATACACACAATGGCAGTGAGATGAGCAGAGACAGATAGAGAGAAAGAGGGCCGCTTGTCCTTTAGCAGTGCATGCATTCTATTTCCCCACACATGCCAATAACACAGGAGTAACCGGATGCGAGAATTAAACCTCATTGTCCGCAGATATGTCCTGCTATATTTAGTCCATGTTTTTTGTATGATGCTCTGGGGTCGCTTCACGTCGACAAAATATTGTGTCGGCAACACCGTATCCGTCTCTATCTGTGCATGTTTGAAAAGAAAAAAGGGCACTATTAAATAAAAAAAGACACAAAAATAATTATTCCGCAGCACACTTGAGCGACACATCCTGAATACACAAAGCACGGATCACGTGTTTAATAAAAAGGTTAATCAGTTGTTAATCAGAGGATTTATAACTTGTTATTTCCTTTACAAAACCATTAATACTATGCCATTAATATTTAATGCTGATGTTTTTTTTTTTTCTTCTTTTTTTCATTGGGCGGGAAGAGTAGACTGCGAGAATTAGGAATCCACATGCTAATGTGCATTAATCATGCTTTGTTAAAGACAAATAAATTCCTTCATGTTTATTAATACAACCTCAGAGACAACAATACACTTTACATTATTTAAAAAGTTATTAATAAAGTATTTATCAGCGGTGCCACTACAGGACAGAGAAGGGTACAAACAGGCTAATGTACATAGCCCACAATCACAGACCCTCAGGATAAGGATTATTATGATCTGAATGGTGGTATTATCACTTTAGGATGCGGTTGAGGTGGTTGAACCTGAAGTCTTGCACTTTTAGGTAAAACAGGAACCCAAAAGTTTTGATTTGAGAAAAGATGTTTGGTTCCTTTCTGAAAAACAACAACAACAACAAAATCAAAAAAAAACTGGACTTGGGCACGCCCAAGGCACTGTCGCTTCCCAGAATATAGTGACGCCTGTGTGTACGGTAGGTTGAACATCAACGCAATAGTTTAGTTTTTGGTCTTAACACTATTGATGGAGAGAGCAGAATACACAAACAGTGTGGGCGTTTTGATTGAAGTGAGTTAAAAATACAATTCTATTGATTTCAACTGTGATAGTGTTGAACAACAGGAAGCATGAGGGGTGCATTATGATGGCACAGACTCCGTGATTGACTGATTAAAGAACTATACATGGTGCTTTTAAAAAAAATAATGATGCAAGTAAGTGAGGCTGGAAGTGTTTGATTTAAATTGCTCTGAAACGGTTAAGTACCATAGTTTAAGGTAAATTGCTAGACAAAAAGATGTCAAGACGAAGGAAGATGTTTCTCAGCAGATTCTTTTTCTCCTCCTTACACACTTTCTTTTTGGCTTTGATATTTTTTTTTCACCTTCAAGGCCCTTTTAATGTGAAATGTATCCTTATATGAGTATCATTTTGAGATTTAATCTTATAAACAAAAACTGAACAACACACGTTAACTGTCTTCAAAAAAAAAAAAAAAAACTTTTGTAGGTTGCTTATGTAAATGTCAGAATGTAAGATCAAATGTAATAAATAAATAAATAAATAAATAATCCTCTTGTTTGTAGTTGTTTCCTGTTAATTATTATTATTATTATTATTATTATTAAATATGATTAACATGAATAAAAATCATTAAAGACATAATATGCTTGAATGAAGCATTAAATTGTCAATAAAGTAAGTTTTGACTTGGTCAGAGGAACATTAAAATAATATAAAATATAATAAAAATAAGAAGATGATAATGATAATAATAATAATTATCATTATTATTGTTATTATTATTGTTATTATTATTATTATTATTAAATATGATTAACATGAATAAAAATAATTAAAGACATAATATGCTTGAATGAAGCATTAAATTATGAATAAAGTAAGTTTTGATTTGGTCAGAGGAACATTAAAATAATATAAAATATAATAAAAATAAGAAGATTAATAATAATAATAATAATAATAATACTCTGTTGTTGTTTCTTGCTAATAATATACATAAGCAGTTTAACATTATTTTAATGTTCCTCTGACTGAATCAAAGCATTATCTTTATTATTACTGTATAAGACTAATAATATTTATAATAAAACTATATTATCTTTATACTTCCATCTTTACACTTAAAGGCAATATGAACAGAACATGAGGGTTAAGGTTCATGCAGAACTGCAATAGGAAGGCTCTTTACACAATATGTAAGACATTATCACTGTTTCAAATATCAACATTGGCTACCAGAAATCGCTTACTCTGCCTTTAAAAAATTTTTTGTTTATATTCAATCAAAGTTGGGTTGTACTTCGATCAAATAACTGAATGGATTTCTCAGAAAATGCAATCCATCTAGCTGTCAATGCATCCATCCATTCTGTCAGCAATCTAGTAGTGGCCCAGTGCCGTCAAAATATAAATAAATATAAATAATGCACGTCTACATGTCTTTAATGGATATCAGCTGAGAACGACTTGAGTGAAACCTCTACAAATCTATGAGCCTGAAGCCAGTGATGAATAATTGTTGAATAAAGTGTTTGCTGTGCTTCACACTCTCTTCACATTAATACATGGAAAGCATGACCATGACTCCATCCAATCCACTAGCTATTATAGAGTCCTCCGGACCAAACACCCAGATTGACTGATCAGGAAAAAAAAATAAAAAGATCTCCACAATGCCACCATCATGCCACCCCACGTGGCATTTAAACCACCTTCACCCCATTGTCTCAAATGAACAGAAAAACCACAGAGAGAGACAGCGAAGGAAGAAAGAGCAGGAAAAGATCGAGCCGCTGCCAAAAAATAAGCCTTGAGACAGTGGGAGAGAGATCCATTTTGTGTTTCGGTTAAACACTGATTTCATCACTGGACTAAAACACATAACTTTAAAAGCGAAATCAAATATTAAAAATGACAGGCGGTATAAGTATGGTGAGTGAGCCAGGGTCACGGAGGGAGGAGGCGCGGGCGGCTTGTCAGCCACTATCTGTCAGAGTGAATTAGAAACAATCAGGGGCGACTGAAAGGGAAGGTGATTGTTATTAAGCAGCGGGGCTGCGAGCAAGCTCCCCCAGATGTGGCCATGCATATAAAAGAACAGGAAGCCAGCAGTTTAATTCAGGAAGCGCTAGCGAACACGGCCTGCACAAAGGAGGAAGGAGGAGGGGGAGGGATGAGAGCAGGAGAAAAAGGCCTTTTGTTACTAATAAGCTGGAAGTTACTTTGATAACAGGCAAGGGTTAGGCACCGGAATAAAGGCGGCCCCCCCTTCCCCTACGCGAGCGCTCACTTGTTTCATCCTCAATTCATATTTTCAGGAGGACAGGCCGCACCAGTCAGTCAATATCTGTGGGGGAATATAATGGGAGTGGAGAAATAGTAGATAAGTTGACCTTAACAAGGGTGAGGAGAAGAGACAGCCACAGCCATATATCAATTACCCAGCTGCGATCACACTCTGATGATGTCCCCTGATGATCTCTCTCTCTCTCTCTCTCTCTGCCTTTTTTTCCTGTCTCCCTCGCTCGTTCTCTGCCACCAGCTCGGGGAAGCTCCTCGGAGGCAGCCATCATGGCCGCAGATTGTCGTCAGGGGTGACGGGGGCAGGGAGGGGATGTGTACAATATGTTTTTCGAAGGGAGCGGAGGCTCGATTTCAATGATAAGAAAAGAGGCTAATCTGCTGCGCCACGGCCTCAAAGGCACATCCACTCTGACAGTCCAACCCTCCCGCCACAAGGGGAAACACGCGCTCGCACAAACGCTGACCCGAAGGGGCCGAGGACTCCGTCACACATGTCCACAGAGTAGCTACAAACATTGAGCACATCAAACATGGCTACTTTCATGCAACTCTTGACAACTGTGACACCAGGCTGCCAACTTCTCTGCTCAGAAACAGAAGAAACTGAGGACTTTGGGTAGACGGCTCACTCTGATAGTTAGCGATCATACAACGTGCTGTTAATATATGTAAGCTTGCATCACCCTACGTGGCGAAGAGAATCTCTAGAGAGAGTGGTTTTGTTTGTTCTCCCCAGCCTGTCAAGAGAGACTGCTAACTTCAGCTATGCAAATACTTCACCAGCTGAAAAAAAAATAAAGAGTGTCATTCGAAAAGTCTCTCTTTCTTTAAATGACAGCGATGCTTTGATTTTCAGCTTTCTTTGTAGTGAGAGATATCTATGGAAATTATCCCTGCCTTCAGATTATTTTTTTTGTGTGTGTGATCCTGTAATAGCTATAACTGTTAAATAAAAGCCATGTTTTCTTCAGAGATAGAAAAGCAGCAGATTCAGAAACATGTCACCCGTCTCTGTTTTTTAAGCATGATGTGAGAATCTGTGACTGGAGGGTTGTGGTGTTAAACATGCTATTGCTAAATATTACCTCAGGGAGTAACAGTGTATGTATATGTATAACACCTGAGAGAAGGAGAGAAAGAGAGAGGGAGAAATGAGGGGGAGTGGAGCATGTTACAAAAATCCAGGCGAGACACATACGGACTGACTGAAAAATGTTACAGAAGGATGGAGAGAATGAAGAGAAAGAGCGAACAAAAGAAGGGTGGTTAAAGTAACAGTTCATCTGAAAATACAATTATGCAACTTCTACTCAACCACGTGCTGTGGAATGCAAAAGGGGAAATGTAGCAGAATGTCTGAGCTGCTCTTTTCCATACAATGAAAGTGGATGGGGACTGGAACTGTCAAGCTCCAAAAAGGAGCAAAAATAATTAAAATGTATAATTAATGCTCCATAAATGTGGTCATTATGGCTAATGTGGTCTACTTCAAGTCTTCTGAAGCTATAGAGAGCAACAGTGATTTGATTTGAGGAAAAATAAAAGGATTTAAAAATCACACAAAAAGACTGAAATACTGAAGAATGTGTACTACAATCCAATGAAGCTTTGGGAATGATCGATCAGTACACACCCACACATAACAAAATACACATAATAATATATTTAAATGTGCATATATACACACAAATTGAATATTTGATACCAAGCATAGGGAAAATCACTATTACATCATTTGCAGTGTTTCATGGGAGTGGGCGGGTCTTTTGGCGGAATTTGCTTGTTGCGATTCTGTGATTGGTGGACAATTTTTTTTTTGCAAAATCATGGGTTATGTTGTTTTTCACCAGGAATTATGCTAATAATTATAATAATTATTATGCAAATGGTTATTTAAAAATAAAGTTGATGTCTTCATCAAAACCATATACTATTGATTAACAAACTCATAGCTCACAATAGGCCTGTCTTCAAAGGTTATCGTTTAAGTTATCGTTAAAAACAAAATGAATGGGATTTTAAATTCCAGAACCCAAATGCTCCATTCTATAAAATAGCTTTGTGTGAAGAACAGACTGAAATGTACTGATTGTACTGAAATTCACTATTCACTGAAAATCTTGCTTGACAGCTGTGGTCAATGTATGGAATCTATGGAACATTCTGATATAAATAACTCCCTTTGTGCTCTACAGAAGAAAGAAAGTCATATGTGTTAAAAAAAACAACAACAAAAAAACAAGAGGGTGAGTAAATTATTCATTTTGGGGTGAACTGTTCCTTTAAGTAAAATGAAGAAAGATAGTAAGATTGATAAAGTTACAATGAAGAGAGAAAGATGGTCCATGTAGTCCTGTCGTCTCTTCTCCTCTCAGGACATGTCTTAGATTTCAGTGTGATTAGATAGTCAGGGATAGAGAGATGTTCTGAGGGAGTATTAGTAATTAATCACTACTGAAGCTGGGATTTCCACTTTCACTGTCTCATCTACAAACACACACACACACACACACACACACAAACACACACAAACACACACACACAAAAAGAGGCAAACTGTTCCCTTTGTGCTATGTGCTATGTGCTAATTATTACCGTGCCCATAATGGGTTCCAGTCTCCTCCATAGACAATGTCTTAACACCTAATCTTACTGAATGAAAGGGTGACCATAAAAAATATATTTTAAAAATGCGGCCTACGCTTACAGCTCTCTTACACCCTTTCACAATCTTTTTTCTATTTTTTATTTTTATTTTCTGTACTATTAATAAATTTAGTCTGTCCCGGACATGAAAATGTCAAATACCTAAAATACACCTAGGCTAAATAGCATATTAATTTTTAATGCTCGTTCATCCTATGCTGCTATTCTCATATCAAGTATGTCTGCCAACAGCTGTTGCAGGCTCTCTCATAGGGGGATTTATAATCTATCTAAAAGTGTGCTGGAGCATTGTTCAGGAGGAGGATAAGAAGGAGGAGGAGGAGAAGACTTTTTATTCATAGGCTGCTTGTACCCCTTATTTCCCCTTAAAAAATGTGAAAAATTAAAATCATTACTGCATCTTTTCATTCTTGATTTTGATTTAAAGATCACACTTTTTTAAACCCAAATATGCAAAATGCAATAAAATGCATGAAGATTTTAATCACACTTTTCACCCAAGTGATTATTTCTCAGGCTGGTTATATTATTTAAAGTCAGTTTATGTATTCAGGCTTTTCATCACAGTATGGTAAACTGTCCCAATAAAATCTGCCATTAATTAAGCAAAGAAACACAGTAAAACAATGTATTATAATTAAAAATATACAAATAGTTTAATTAATAAACAGAATAGATTTACAACATTTAAAACATTACAAACTTACCCTGACCTGACAAATATGGGGAAAATTTATACTGAGAACACCTTTCAGCTAAAAATCTGTTATCATTTTATAGCTGACTCTGGTCTAAATATACACTACCGTTCAAAAGTTTAAGATTAGTTTTGATTGTTTTTGATGTCTTTGAAAGAAGTCTCTTATTTAAATAAGTTATTTAAATATAAATACAGTAAAAACAGTATTATAGTGAAATGTTATTACAATTTAAAAATAACTGTTTTCTATTTTAATAAATTTTGAAATGTAATTTATTCCTGTGATGGCAAAGCTGAATTTTCAGCAGCTTTCAGAAATCATAATCGAATAATATGTCATTATAATCATAATTTGGCATTGAAAAATGCCAAATATCGGTCGCCCACTAATTGTTACTCTAGTTTTGTAATATTATAATTTTGTACATTTTGATAATAAAATTTATTTTAAAAATAATTAGATTTAATGAAACTGACATACAAACCACTGCTAGAGAAAACATAAATGTAACCAGACTTTTATCTCAAAATCTTCTAGTTACTAGTTCTAGTCTCCTCTACCTATTGAATATCTTTTATATGTATTGAGATCTAAAAGAACATTCATGATAGCCACATATGAAACATATCACTGAAAAGGCTTGAACCAGATAGAAGAGCAAATTGGAGAACAATTGCTCTAAATTGGGCTTTTATATGTCATTTAGGTGTTCGGCTTAAAGACACATCGCAGGAGAAGATTAGAACTGTTCAGCACAAAACATGCCACTTCAAATGGACTGTCTGTTAGGGATCAGACTCTGGGATCAGTTAATCTCATCCTGACACTGATGATTTGAGACCAGTGGGTAAGTGAGCATGCTTCACATCTTATATAAGGACCACTCAAGCGCACAGATCTGGGATCAGCGGGCTAAATGTTTGTCTGGTCCAGGAGCGGTGTCGCATTACAACTACCGAAGGAAGGGCCGTGAGGTGAATGTTCACTTACCTGATCACTCTAACTGCATACTGGTCCGGGGCCCGTCAGGTTGAAGAGTCCGTGACTCACCCCGCCACTGAGTCTGTACAGCAACAAGCGA
>NW_015649586.1:52567-54958 GCF_001515625.1 Sinocyclocheilus rhinocerous | reverse complement strand
TTCAATAAACACATCAAATATATATATACGGCATAACACATACAAGTGGATACATTTTCACTACTTATGAGTTTAAACGATTATCTGTTAAAATCGTCATGTAGTGCTCTTATGAAAGTTTATAGCATGATTTGTGAAAATGTAACTATACTGAATGACATGGCATAGACTTCTTCATGGCTAGTTTTTGCATATTTCATTTAATTTTGTAACCTACTTGTTTTACAGATCTGTGTGTACTAGTGTTAAATGCTACTGTTTTTGACAGCATTGATAATGTTTATGACAGATAATATCATGATAATTTTTGTATTTATAATAGGTGGATCTGGCAACACAGAAGCTGCGCCCGCGCCCTCCATCCTCCAAGCATCAGCTCGCATCTCATCTCGGCGAAGTGCCGGCTAATGTCTCCACAAGCTGCCGCGTCAGCGTGAGCACGCCTCCGCTAGCAGCGCAGACCTACCCACAGCCCTTGCCTCACCCCTCTCCTTATCCCCTTCCCTACCCATGGCCCGCAGCCCCACCGTCCATCTCTAGCGCGAGCATGCCCCGACGCCCGCCATTCCCTCTCTCTTTCCCCCTCTTTCTTCCGCTCCCAGAGCTGTCCCAAGCGTGAGCATGCCTCCACTAATGGCGCAGGCCCCGATGCCCGCCATTCCCCCTTTCTTTGCCCCTCTTTCTTCCGCTCCCGGAGCTGTCCCAAGTGTGAGCATGCCTCCGCTAATGGCGCAGGCCCCGATGCCCGCCTTTCCCTCTCTCTTTCCTCCTTTTTCTTCCGCTCCCGGAGCTGTACCAAGCGTGAGCCTGCCTCCGCTACCGACGCAGGCCCCGGTGCCCGTCAATTCCCCTCTCTTTCCCTCTTTCTATTCCTTCCCCGGAACTGCCCCAAGCGTGAGCATGCCTCCGCAAGCAGTTCCGGCGGCTACCTTTCCACCTCCCCTCGCTCGCTCTTCCTTCTCTCTTTCTTCCGCCACGCCCCTACCCATCCCTCCGAACGCCCTCGCCTTGGAACCACCCCCCGTGGCCAGCAACATCAGGACACAGATCTTATCAGGTGTTAGATTGTAGATCTTTTTTACCTTTTGTCACCAATTTCACCTTCGTCTGCAGGTCGCCAAATCGACTGCGACTGATTTTCTGTCACTCTAAAAAACACTGCTCACAACCCATGACGTATCTTATCATTTGCCGAATTCACGATCGCTTTCACCCTTTACACAGAAGTTATTCGCACTGTTTTCCCTCACAGGAGACGCGAGCTAACTTGCGTTATCTTACGGCGGCTCTCACTTTTACACGTACCACAAATTATTAAAAGCCCGCTCCACCTGGGCCAGACTGATTGATTATCTGATCGTGCTCCTCCCGGACCTTGTTAACAAAACATAATTTAACGAGTTTGCACTAACATATAATGATGGTTTAAAGCGTCGGATGGAGGGCTCTCACTACGACCGAAGGGAGCTGCGGCTCTGCTGCACCGGAAGGGAGAGTCCCTCTTGCAGCTGAATACGTGGCGTGGTTTAAAGCGTCGGATGGAGGGCTCTCACTACGACCGAAGGGAGCTGCGGCTCTGCTGCACCGGAAGGTAGAGCCCTGTCCGATGTGGAAAAAGCAAATGGGCCTCAAAACGACGGATAGAGGGCTCTCGCTGCGACCGAAGGGAGTCGCGGTTCTGCTGCACCGGAAGGGAGAGCCCTGTCCAATGCTGAATAAGCCATTAGGCTCGAAACGACGGATGGAGGCACTGCGGCGGTAGTATCAAATTAAGCAGGCACTGCAGCGGCAGAATTGAATTGAGCGGGGCGCTGCGGCGGCAGTATCAAATGAGCGGGGCACTGCGGCGGCAGTATCAAATGAGCGGGGCACTGCAGCGGCAGTATCAAATTAAGCAGGGCATTGCAGTGGCAGGTATCAAATGAGCAGGGCACTGCAGCGGCAGTATCAAATGAGCAGAGCACTGCAGCGGCAGTATCAAATTAAGCGGGGCACTGCGGCGGCAGTATCAAATTAAGCGGGGCACTGTGGCAGCAGTATCAAATGAGCAGGGCACTGCAGCGGCAGTATTAGCAGAATCAAATTTCTTTTAACTGATCAGAATTAGATGGGCTTTCTTTGTGTGAAAATTATTGGTCCTGATATAGCTCTTGAAGGCGTCCGCTGACCATCGACCGAGAGCTTGGATCTGCTGCTGTGACAGGCCTTTTTGAGCTGCTGTAGTTACTGCCCCGATTCGGAAGGAGTGGCTGGAAATCTTTCTACGGGTATGACTGGTTGGACGATGTTTGTTGAACATCGTTTGGATAGATGTTTTTGAAACCAAAAACGTGTGACGGGGTGGTTACAGTCATCGACAAAAAGAGGGTCAAGAGGGGATGTAAACTGAGA
>NW_015649586.1:21292-52224 GCF_001515625.1 Sinocyclocheilus rhinocerous | reverse complement strand
TGGAGTTGAATAGAAGTTATTGTGAATTCCAAGCATCTCAGGAAACCACAAAAAGCCAGTATGAACATTGCGTCGAGTCTACGAGCGGTAAGAAGTGAGTGGTACCCTGTGTGGAGAATGTGGATACATTTAGAAAGAATGTCGAAAGGTATCGGCTGTCTAGCGTTCCGGGCTTGGAGGATGAGAGCGCTGAATTCCTTTGATCAAAAGAGATGTTTGAGAAATTGTTTATTTCAGGAGAGGGGGCGCCGTATATTAATTTGTGAAAAAAAATGGATGCCACTTAGATAACCTTTGATTGACCGGGCTTGGAGGTTCTTACAGGTGTTAAGGTAGGAAACGAAAGATGTGATTGAGAGGAGGGAGAAATCGGGAAATGGCAGGTTGTAGAAGAGGTGGAAAGCTTTAAATCATCTCCAAGCAGTTAGATAAGATTGGATGGTTCTGGGTGAAACTGCTTGGAGGATCGAACCAAGTGACGCGTTGAGGAGGTTTTAAGGGATGTGTTATGGGAATACGAGTTGCGAATAGTGAGGTACTGGGGTTGGCGATGGGTCCGCCTCCGGAGCCAGCGCTCTGAATTTCTGCGAGAATCTGAGACTTGATGGTATTAGGCACAGGGGGTGATTCCTGAGCTGCAGCATTCGGTGGGGAAGGTAGTGGAACTGCTGTGAATGAAGTGTACTGAGGTTTAGATTGGAGAGAAGGGTTATAAGGAAGATAAGGAGGGGCCGTAACCTTTTGCGGAGGCAGCCTCATGCACGGATTAGCCTCTGGTGATTAGGGAAGCACGTAGGAAGAGGTAGAAGAAAATGAGGGAGGAGGCCAGTAAGCTTGCGTTGCTGGCTTGATGATGCCCTGCTTAGACGTCTGCAGCGGGGGCTGCTGGCCATTGATAGGAAAAAGGAGTAGCGGAAGGGTAGGAGTAAGGTGGCTGAGCTTGAATGGCTAGCGGAGGCAGCCTGACGCTAACGTCTGCTGCCGGAGGTAGAAGGAAGGGAGGGGGAAGGATAGGAGTTTGGGAAGCTACGCCAGCGGCCAACGTTGCGTGCGGCGCTGTAGCTGAAGGCGCTGCAGTGATTGGTTGAGAAGAGGAGTGAGGCAATGCGGTGTGAGGAGCAGCCGAGTCTGGGGCGCGGCCCAGGCTTGCTGACGGCCTGCTGCGTCTTGAAGCTCGAGGGGATCCGGAACTTGATCTGGAAGACGACGTAATTTTGAATGAAGTAGGGAGCTATGAGGAAGGGGTGCATGGGCTGCAATTGTCAGCAGAGGCAGCCTGACGTTTAAATCGACTTCCGGGTTAGTGTCTGCTATGGGAGCTGGAGGCCACTGAAAAGAAAAAAGGGGGTCATTAGAAACGGGATCCGGTACATTTGCCATTGCCATTGTACATGTACATGTACATTTGCTCGATCTATTGGCCGCCTTGGCTAATTTGCAGGGTGAAGAATAGATCGTACAGATCAGCTTTGTTTACCCTCCGTGAGAATGGTTCGTCGGAAATAAATCAGCGTTTGCTTCAGCCTTAAATACTATCCACTTTCCGATCGGAGGATATATTGGCATGGCCGAATGATACGAGGATGTCGGGGAAGTTGGAAGTCTCGTCGGTGGAGGTGAGGATAAGCCTCGGCGTTGTGGAGAGCGTGTGGCTGGTTGAGCAGAGCGGCGGCCGATATATATACATACGTATTGTGCTTGTTAAGGTGATTAGCTGACGAGCTCCACCTGGGCCAGACTGATTGATTATCTGATCGTGCTGCTCCCGAACCTTCTTAATAAAACATCATTTATCATCTCCTGTAAATGTTTCTCGTTTGTCTTCAGAATTGCTTCATCACCCTGACTCCCATTTCACGGATTATCTACTATCGGGTCTCTCACATGGCTTTCATCTGCCCCAATCTCCAGTCCGCTCTCGCCGAACCCGAAACAGTCGATCTCCTAATTAAAAAAGAAACAGATGCAAACTTCATGATCTGCCCCTTTTTCGTCCCTCCCTTTAATGTTTTCCGTGATAGCCCCATCAGTGTAGCTACCAGGAAATTCTCAGGTAAAAAACGCCTCATAATCGATCTCTCATCCCCGCATAATTCCCTGTTCCCAAGCGTTAACAGCCTCATTCCGCTCAAAGAATTTTCTCTCCACTACCCATGACGTTGACCAAGCCATTACCCTGATCAAAGACGCGGCGCTTGGCTGGCCAAAGTCGACATCACCTCTGCCTTTAAAGTGATGCCCATTCACCCGGATTTTTGGCATTTATTCGGCATCCGCTGGCATAATAAATTTTACTTTTCCATCCGCCTCACTTTCGGCTGCAGAAGCAGCCCTAAAATTTTCGACATGTTGTCAGAGGCAATCTGCTGGATCCTCTCCAACAATTACGCAATACCTTACCTGATCCATCTTTTAGACGATTTTTTAATCATCTCGTGTCCTGACTCCATCCCAGCTGCGCATCTTTTGAAAACCCAAAAGGTTTTTGTAGAGCTCGGGATTCCTCTCGTCCAAGACAAAACCGTGGGCCCGAGCACCTCCATCGAATTTTTGGATATCAACTTAGATTCACAAAAATTCCACTGCATCAATAAAGGCCGTTCCCATTCACCCGCCCTAATGCCTTTGTTAAGACGCCTGATTTGGAACTCGGCTAGCGACCAATTTATTGTAAGAATTGTAATTATTTTTCCCCCTCATTTTCATTTAAGATGCTTAATATTACACTGTAAAAAATATATATATTTTTTAAGATAATTGGAGTATAGAACCATTTCAAGAAATAACAAATAGTATGTTTTCTGAAATATATTTATTTAATTTTTTTAATTTTTTTATATATTTTTAGAAAAATATTTGAAGAGTTTATTTGCAAAAACAGATAACTCCATTTTTGAACATTTTCAAAAATCCTGTTTTTATTATGTTGTTATGTTTTTATTGTGTTATTTAGCTGTATTTTTTAGTTGTTTTTTACCTAATCAAAATAACCAGACTGTGTCACTTACAACAGCGAAATGAAAAAACATGATTTTTGAAAATTGTTAAAAACAGTTATCTGTTTCTGCAAATGAACTCTTCATTTGGAGAAAACACTATTTCAGTTTTTCTACTTTAAAATTTCACATTTAGTCCAATGTGTTACTTGCCTTTTTTTATTATTTGTGAATTTTTTTTAGCAATTTCTGAGTGAAAATAGTTTCTACACCCAACTTTTTTCAGCATAGAAATACTCCACATTTGTGTCGCCACATGGAGTTCTGGAGGGGAAAAACTTTCGACATCTTTGTTAAACTTCCGATGATAAATGTTCCACAGAGGTAGAACTTGTTAGAAAACTTGACAGCTGTTTTCTTCAGTCGATGGTTTGTATGTCTAAAAGGTTACCAGCCCACTGGTAAGTAACTCCTTTTATTTACTCCCCCAAGCCAAATTTTTACTGACAAAAATTCCACTGCATCAATAAAGGCCGTTCCCATTCACCCGCCCTAATGCCTTTGTTAAGACGCCTGATTTGGAACTCGGCTAGCGACCAATTTATTGTAAGAATTGTAATTATTTTTCCCCCTCATTTTCATTTAAGATGCTTAATATTACACTGTAAAAAATATATATATTTTTTAAGATAATTGGAGTATAGAACCATTTCAAGAAATAACAAATAGTATGTTTTCTGAAATATATTTATTTAATTTTTTTAATTTTTTTATATATTTTTAGAAAAATATTTGAAGAGTTTATTTGCAAAAACAGATAACTCCATTTTTGAACATTTTCAAAAATCCTGTTTTTATTATGTTGTTATGTTTTTATTGTGTTATTTAGCTGTATTTTTTAGTTGTTTTTTACCTAATCAAAATAACCAGACTGTGTCACTTACAACAGCGAAATGAAAAAACATGATTTTTGAAAATTGTTAAAAACAGTTATCTGTTTCTGCAAATGAACTCTTCATTTGGAGAAAACACTATTTCAGTTTTTCTACTTTAAAATTTCACATTTAGTCCAATGTGTTACTTGCCTTTTTTTATTATTTGTGAATTTTTTTTAGCAATTTCTGAGTGAAAATAGTTTCTACACCCAACTTTTTTCAGCATAGAAATACTCCACATTTGTGTCGCCACATGGAGTTCTGGAGGGGAAAAACTTTCGACATCTTTGTTAAACTTCCGATGATAAATGTTCCACAGAGGTAGAACTTGTTAGAAAACTTGACAGCTGTTTTCTTCAGTCGATGGTTTGTATGTCTAAAAGGTTACCAGCCCACTGGTAAGTAACTCCTTTTATTTACTCCCCCAAGCCAAATTTTTACTGTTATTTTGACCCCCTCCGTGTGAGTGTGAGAAACTTGCTTTGAGATCGCAAGGTTGGATGCTCTTTGTGTAACATATCATACTCCTATTCATATAGTATCACTAAATATTGAAGAGCTTGAAAGGCATCTGACTGTAATATAAGCACTTAACCTGCATTTAGAGTAATGTAGATAGCAATAGAACAGGTTTGCGTAGGTCAGACAGACCTTTTGATGAAGGAAGAGCCGTGGATGAGGCGACAAGAGTGACTGAGCTATCTCAAAATACAGTGCGTATCAGCTTTGTTTGTTGGACTTTAATGAAGCTTTCCATCTTTGCTCCTGCACAAAGGTCGCGGGGTCTCAGTATCTCAGCTGCTGCTCAGTGCCGTGAGCCCTCGTGACTATCGGTCTCCTGTGAATGTCTGAGACACATCGCAGTTCTCCTGATTCCGAATCAGTTCCCGCACCCGCAGTAGCTTTTCCATATTTCCCCACTGCCGCAGCAGTTCCCGCACCCGCAGGAGCCTTACTTAATTCCCACACTGCCGCAGCAGTGCCCGCTCCCGCAGTAGCTTTTCCATATTTCCCCACTGCCGCAGCAGTTCCCGCACCTGCAGGAGCCTTGCCTAATTCCCACACTGCCGCAGCAGTTCCCGCTCCCGCAGGAGCCTTTGTCTGTATTTTACACTGCCGCAGCAGTTCCCGCACCCGCAGTAGCTTTTCCATATTTCCCCACTGCCGCAGCAGTTCCCGCACCCGCAGTAGCTTTTCCATATTTCCCCACTGCCGCAGCAGTTCCCGCACCCGCAGTAGCTTTTCCATATTTCCCCACTGCCGCAGCAGTTCCCGCACCCGCAGTAGCTTTTCCATATTTCCCCACTGCCGCAGCAGTTCCCGCACCCGCAGTAGCTTTTCCATATTTCCCCACTGCCGCAGCAGTTCCCGCACCCGCAGTAGCTTTTCCATATTTCCCCACTGCCGCAGCAGTTCCCGCACCCGCAGTAGCTTTTCCATATTTCCCCACTGCCGCAGCAGTTCCCGCACCCGCAGTAGCTTTTCCATATTTCCCCACTGCCGCAGCAGTTCCCGCACCCGCAGTAGCTTTTCCATATTTCCCCACTGCCGCAGCAGTTCCCGCACCCGCAGTAGCTTTTCCATATTTCCCCACTGCCGCAGCAGTTCCCGCACCCGCAGTAGCTTTTCCATATTTCCCCACTGCCGCAGCAGTTCCCGCACCCGCAGTAGCTTTTCCATATTTCCCCACTGCCGCAGCAGTTCCCGCACCCGCAGTAGCTTTTCCATATTTCCCCACTGCCGCAGCAGTTCCCGCACCCGCAGTAGCTTTTCCATATTTCCCCACTGCCGCAGCAGTTCCCGCACCCGCAGTAGCTTTTCCATATTTCCCCACTGCCGCAGCAGTTCCCGCACCCGCAGTAGCTTTTCCATATTTCCCCACTGCCGCAGCAGTTCCCGCACCCGCAGTAGCTTTTCCATATTTCCCCACTGCCGCAGCAGTTCCCGCACCCGCAGTAGCTTTTCCATATTTCCCCACTGCCGCAGCAGTTCCCGCACCCGCAGTAGCTTTTCCATATTTCCCCACTGCCGCAGCAGTTCCCGCACCCGCAGTAGCTTTTCCATATTTCCCCACTGCCGCAGCAGTTCCCGCACCCGCAGTAGCTTTTCCATATTTCCCCACTGCCGCAGCAGTTCCCGCACCCGCAGTAGCTTTTCCATATTTCCCCACTGCCGCAGCAGTTCCCGCACCCGCAGTAGCTTTTCCATATTTCCCCACTGCCGCAGCAGTTCCCGCACCCGCAGTAGCTTTTCCATATTTCCCCACTGCCGCAGCAGTTCCCGCACCCGCAGTAGCTTTTCCATATTTCCCCACTGCCGCAGCAGTTCCCGCACCCGCAGTAGCTTTTCCATATTTCCCCACTGCCGCAGCAGTTCCCGCACCCGCAGTAGCTTTTCCATATTTCCCCACTGCCGCAGCAGTTCCCGCACCCGCAGTAGCTTTTCCATATTTCCCCACTGCCGCAGCAGTTCCCGCACCCGCAGTAGCTTTTCCATATTTCCCCACTGCCGCAGCAGTTCCCGCACCCGCAGTAGCTTTTCCATATTTCCCCACTGCCGCAGCAGTTCCCGCACCCGCAGTAGCTTTTCCATATTTCCCCACTGCCGCAGCAGTTCCCGCACCCGCAGTAGCTTTTCCATATTTCCCCACTGCCGCAGCAGTTCCCGCACCCGCAGTAGCTTTTCCATATTTCCCCACTGCCGCAGCAGTTCCCGCACCCGCAGTAGCTTTTCCATATTTCCCCACTGCCGCAGCAGTTCCCGCACCCGCAGTAGCTTTTCCATATTTCCCCACTGCCGCAGCAGTTCCCGCACCCGCAGTAGCTTTTCCATATTTCCCCACTGCCGCAGCAGTTCCCGCACCCGCAGTAGCTTTTCCATATTTCCCCACTGCCGCAGCAGTTCCCGCACCCGCAGTAGCTTTTCCATATTTCCCCACTGCCGCAGCAGTTCCCGCACCCGCAGTAGCTTTTCCATATTTCCCCACTGCCGCAGCAGTTCCCGCACCCGCAGTAGCTTTTCCATATTTCCCCACTGCCGCAGCAGTTCCCGCACCCGCAGTAGCTTTTCCATATTTCCCCACTGCCGCAGCAGTTCCCGCACCCGCAGTAGCTTTTCCATATTTCCCCACTGCCGCAGCAGTTCCCGCACCCGCAGTAGCTTTTCCATATTTCCCCACTGCCGCAGCAGTTCCCGCACCCGCAGTAGCTTTTCCATATTTCCCCACTGCCGCAGCAGTTCCCGCACCCGCAGTAGCTTTTCCATATTTCCCCACTGCCGCAGCAGTTCCCGCACCCGCAGTAGCTTTTCCATATTTCCCCACTGCCGCAGCAGTTCCCGCACCCGCAGTAGCTTTTCCATATTTCCCCACTGCCGCAGCAGTTCCCGCACCCGCAGTAGCTTTTCCATATTTCCCCACTGCCGCAGCAGTTCCCGCACCCGCAGTAGCTTTTCCATATTTCCCCACTGCCGCAGCAGTTCCCGCACCCGCAGTAGCTTTTCCATATTTCCCCACTGCCGCAGCAGTTCCCGCACCCGCAGTAGCTTTTCCATATTTCCCCACTGCCGCAGCAGTTCCCGCACCCGCAGTAGCTTTTCCATATTTCCCCACTGCCGCAGCAGTTCCCGCACCCGCAGTAGCTTTTCCATATTTCCCCACTGCCGCAGCAGTTCCCGCACCCGCAGTAGCTTTTCCATATTTCCCCACTGCCGCAGCAGTTCCCGCACCCGCAGTAGCTTTTCCATATTTCCCCACTGCCGCAGCAGTTCCCGCACCCGCAGTAGCTTTTCCATATTTCCCCACTGCCGCAGCAGTTCCCGCACCCGCAGTAGCTTTTCCATATTTCCCCACTGCCGCAGCAGTTCCCGCACCCGCAGTAGCTTTTCCATATTTCCCCACTGCCGCAGCAGTTCCCGCACCCGCAGTAGCTTTTCCATATTTCCCCACTGCCGCAGCAGTTCCCGCACCCGCAGTAGCTTTTCCATATTTCCCCACTGCCGCAGCAGTTCCCGCACCCGCAGTAGCTTTTCCATATTTCCCCACTGCCGCAGCAGTTCCCGCACCCGCAGTAGCTTTTCCATATTTCCCCACTGCCGCAGCAGTTCCCGCACCCGCAGTAGCTTTTCCATATTTCCCCACTGCCGCAGCAGTTCCCGCACCCGCAGTAGCTTTTCCATATTTCCCCACTGCCGCAGCAGTTCCCGCACCCGCAGTAGCTTTTCCATATTTCCCCACTGCCGCAGCAGTTCCCGCACCCGCAGTAGCTTTTCCATATTTCCCCACTGCCGCAGCAGTTCCCGCACCCGCAGTAGCTTTTCCATATTTCCCCACTGCCGCAGCAGTTCCCGCACCCGCAGTAGCTTTTCCATATTTCCCCACTGCCGCAGCAGTTCCCGCACCCGCAGTAGCTTTTCCATATTTCCCCACTGCCGCAGCAGTTCCCGCACCCGCAGTAGCTTTTCCATATTTCCCCACTGCCGCAGCAGTTCCCGCACCCGCAGTAGCTTTTCCATATTTCCCCACTGCCGCAGCAGTTCCCGCACCCGCAGTAGCTTTTCCATATTTCCCCACTGCCGCAGCAGTTCCCGCACCCGCAGTAGCTTTTCCATATTTCCCCACTGCCGCAGCAGTTCCCGCACCCGCAGTAGCTTTTCCATATTTCCCCACTGCCGCAGCAGTTCCCGCACCCGCAGTAGCTTTTCCATATTTCCCCACTGCCGCAGCAGTTCCCGCACCCGCAGTAGCTTTTCCATATTTCCCCACTGCCGCAGCAGTTCCCGCACCCGCAGTAGCTTTTCCATATTTCCCCACTGCCGCAGCAGTTCCCGCACCCGCAGTAGCTTTTCCATATTTCCCCACTGCCGCAGCAGTTCCCGCACCCGCAGTAGCTTTTCCATATTTCCCCACTGCCGCAGCAGTTCCCGCACCCGCAGTAGCTTTTCCATATTTCCCCACTGCCGCAGCAGTTCCCGCACCCGCAGTAGCTTTTCCATATTTCCCCACTGCCGCAGCAGTTCCCGCACCCGCAGTAGCTTTTCCATATTTCCCCACTGCCGCAGCAGTTCCCGCACCCGCAGTAGCTTTTCCATATTTCCCCACTGCCGCAGCAGTTCCCGCACCCGCAGTAGCTTTTCCATATTTCCCCACTGCCGCAGCAGTTCCCGCACCCGCAGTAGCTTTTCCATATTTCCCCACTGCCGCAGCAGTTCCCGCACCCGCAGTAGCTTTTCCATATTTCCCCACTGCCGCAGCAGTTCCCGCACCCGCAGTAGCTTTTCCATATTTCCCCACTGCCGCAGCAGTTCCCGCACCCGCAGTAGCTTTTCCATATTTCCCCACTGCCGCAGCAGTTCCCGCACCCGCAGTAGCTTTTCCATATTTCCCCACTGCCGCAGCAGTTCCCGCACCCGCAGTAGCTTTTCCATATTTCCCCACTGCCGCAGCAGTTCCCGCACCCGCAGTAGCTTTTCCATATTTCCCCACTGCCGCAGCAGTTCCCGCACCCGCAGTAGCTTTTCCATATTTCCCCACTGCCGCAGCAGTTCCCGCACCCGCAGTAGCTTTTCCATATTTCCCCACTGCCGCAGCAGTTCCCGCACCCGCAGTAGCTTTTCCATATTTCCCCACTGCCGCAGCAGTTCCCGCACCCGCAGTAGCTTTTCCATATTTCCCCACTGCCGCAGCAGTTCCCGCACCCGCAGTAGCTTTTCCATATTTCCCCACTGCCGCAGCAGTTCCCGCACCCGCAGTAGCTTTTCCATATTTCCCCACTGCCGCAGCAGTTCCCGCACCCGCAGTAGCTTTTCCATATTTCCCCACTGCCGCAGCAGTTCCCGCACCCGCAGTAGCTTTTCCATATTTCCCCACTGCCGCAGCAGTTCCCGCACCCGCAGTAGCTTTTCCATATTTCCCCACTGCCGCAGCAGTTCCCGCACCCGCAGTAGCTTTTCCATATTTCCCCACTGCCGCAGCAGTTCCCGCACCCGCAGTAGCTTTTCCATATTTCCCCACTGCCGCAGCAGTTCCCGCACCCGCAGGAGCCTTACTTAATTCCCACACTGCCGCAGCAGTGCCCGCTCCCGCAGTAGCTTTTCCATATTTCCCCACTGCCGCAGCAGTTCCCGCACCTGCAGGAGCCTTGCCTAATTCCCACACTGCCGCAGCAGTTCCCGCTCCCGCAGGAGCCTTTGTCTGTATTTTACACTGCCGCAGCCAGCGCCCGCTTCCGCAGAAGCCATGTTTCTTTTCAGATGCCGTAGCAGTTCCCACTCCCACAGGAGTTTTCTTTTTCAGATGCCGCACGCATCCGCAGAAGCCTCTAGTTCTCTCTTCTAAAGCCTCAGCAGTGCCGTTACTACAAGCGACATCCAGCACCCCACCAATTTTAAGCTTTGCAAATTTTGGGGGGGTTATCAACGCTCCTCTCTGGCTGCTCTCCCGTACTAATTGCATATTTGGGGGAGGCTCCGGGTCCGGGCTAAAAACCGAGCTCGGACCCCTCTCCCCGGACAGGGGGAGTACCCCAGGCTCGAGAGTAATTGTCGAGCTCGGAGCCCTCTCCCCGGACAGCATGCCAAATACGCATAACCTTTACTCAGTTCATTATATGTAAGTGTGAACTCGTGAACTATATTTCTTTCAGTATTCAGATATCGTTACTGATATTTAGGAAAAAAGCGTTAAACATATTCTGGTCATTTAAATGATAAAGTGTTTTAACATAATGCCAAAAGATATAAGCCATAATGAAGCTATGAAAAGTGATTGACATTTCAGTTCAATCTAGACGACAAATAATATCTATCGTTAGCTATTGGCCAATAAATTGTTAAATTTAGCTCGCCAGTGTTTTTGTTAAACATGTAAAAGAAATTTCAGGACAGATACATTTTCACTTGCCTACATTTGAACACTCTGACTGAACGATTAAGTTTCTCTCTGTCTATATAGAGCAGTGAGTGCATTATTGGCTGAGGAAAGCGCTCTGCGTTTCTCTCACACACAAGCAGAGAATGAGTCTTACATACCGATTAAAATTGGCACACTATATGTGCATACAGCATTTTTTTTTCCTGTTAAAATGACTTCGTTTTCATTGACAAAGGCCTGGGACACACTAGACGATTTTCAAATCTTAAAACGATTTTAAAACCATGGGAGACCACAGACATGAAGACAGTTCAACCGATTTTTAGCCTTATAATCCTCAGAACCCATACACTAGATGATTCGACCAGACTGCGAGACCACACATTTGATGATTGTAGGAACGATTTCACAATGACACGTGATCTCACGGACACTCGCGAGATCAAACGTGACTAGAGAAGAAAAACAAATAGAGGACAATCAAATCTGTCAGCTGGCTCTCCTGGTGCGCGTTCTGTTTCACAGTGAAAAACAAAATATAAAATAGAATATGGGTGATATTCTCTGCTTTCATGGCATGTTTGTGGCTGCCAAGTTTCAGCTATAGAAGCACGCAACATCATCCGGTAGGTGACGCTTGCTCGCTCTCATTGGCTATCGCGGGTATCACGTCAGAGGCAGCCCGATCAAGAGTCGTAAATATCAAACATGTTTGATATTTACGATTTGAGTTCGGGGACGCTCCGTCTCTATCGGCAGCAGATAAATAATCAGGGTTGGGGAGTAATGGAATACATGTAATGGCGTTACGTAATCAGGATACAAAAATCTAGTAACTATAATCCATTACAGTTACATCAAAAAACAAAGTATTCAAATTACAGTTACATTTTGTAGAAAGTGGGAATACTATCAGGATTACATTTGTTTAATTTAAAATTAAATAAATGAGTATTTTGAAATAACGCTATATATTTAGGGCTGCATAGTTCCTGGTTCTGTTGACACATGTTGACTCACGTGAGCCGCCTGCTGGTGCGTGCGCAAATAACACCCGTCTACAATTATTCTCCTCAAACGCGGTATGACTGAGACGCTGCTACAGTAAATTAATTACGATGCTTCCTGCTCTGAAAAATGTTTTCACGTTTGGAAATTTCTGTTATTTTGTGTTCAAACAGGATAAAGGAAATAACATAGTTGTGCAGTGTAAGCTATGCATGAAGACTCTTGCTTTAACAAAGGCTACTCAACCAACTTGAACATTTGCAGGTACGAGTCTGAGTAGCATGGAAATAATCATGTTAGCTAAAATTTTGTGTTAAAATTCCATGGTGTGCATGACTGCAGTTGTGTTCTAGCGGAAAATGAGCCTGAAAATGTAGAAATTAACATGAGAGTCCCCACACCCCGGATCAGTCACTGAAATAAAGAAAGATCATAGCATTTCACATGCATTTCGACATGTAGGTTTATTTTAAAATAGACTAATATGTATATGGTGTAAATTTTTTAATGTTGTGTATAAACTATATATAGTTTTACTTGTACATGTTAAAGAAATAAAACTGTAATACTAAACTGTATAGCCACTAGATGTTTGCATAGCCTTTTATAAATATATGGGCTGTAATATCTAGATGGTGAAACAAGACACGATGTTTAATAGTTTCAAATAGTTTTTACTGTAGTTTTTATTAGTTTTAATTTTAAAATCATAGTTAAATAAAAGTACTTGCTTTTTTGACTTATTCACATATGTAACGAAGTAATCTTTATACTTTTATATTGTGGTACTTGGATTACGTTACTGAATACTTTTTTAATGAAGTAATTTGTAACTGTAACGGAACACATTTTAAAAGTAACCCTCCCAACCCTGTAAATAATCGTGATGACACCACACAATAGAGGATTTTTAGGACAAAAAATTGTTTGTGACAAGCCGCGAATCCCCCCCGATCGTTCGGGGATGCAAATCGCCTTAAAATCGGCCTTAAAATTGTCTAGTGTGCAGCCAGCCTAAGGCTTACTGATTGCGTTCACGTTCTGATTTCAGCAAATCAATTTGAGCCAAGGCAGACAACGTGATTAATATTCATTAACCTAGCAGATCATCAGATCTTTTTGCGTTTCATATTGATATTAGGCATACATTTAGCATAGATAGATAGATAGATAGATAGATAGTATAAGATATCTATTGTATAGATATATAGATAGATATGGTGAGTACACTAAAGAATTTACTAGCCAATGGCGGTTCTATTGCCTAGGTGTGCATAGAGAGTTGGTTAAGTAATTTTTTGGGAAATGCGTGTGAAAGAAACAAATATTTGTAACCTCACACATAAAAAACATTCATTATTACAAAAGCCATTTGTTTGTGGTGCTGACAATGACGAATCCAGGCCTGTGTAGCAGGTCACATTATGCACATAATGTAAAAACAAAATCTGCCTAGTCTAACTTAGTATTTTGATTGGTCTCAGGAGGTTTAGGTGTAACATATTTTCTAGTGTTGGAATAAATCAATTATTCTGATATTGTTTCTTTTTCTTTGCTCAACAGGTTGTTTTCACATTGAGGTAAGAATAATACATTATAATAAGTCTTAATAAGTCTTTTCTAAACAATGACATGGGTCTATTAAAATTCCATTAATGTCTTATCTTTAAGAATGGAAAAAAAAGGACAAGTTGGCAGGATAGAATATATGAGACGCTGGAGAGCAGCCAACAAGATTCTTTCTAATTGTCACCAAAATCAGGCCAAAAACAAATATAGTGATATTTGCGCTAGTCCTGTACTTCAAGAACCCTTACAACATTGTTCATCCTCTGCAAGATCAATTTCAGAGTGTAGCACAGCTTGTTCTTTAAGAGAGAATGGAAATATATCCTTAAACCAAGAGGACACCTTTAGCACTGATGAAAGCTCTGAGTTCTCTTCAGATTGTGACACATATTTGTCACTCTATGAGGAGGAACGTGAAACAATGAGAAGACCTCATTGCCTGGGCTAACAAACACCAAATCCGACAATGTGCTTTAGATGACCTCTTAAAAGTCCTGCGTTCACAAGAACACTACAGCTACTGCTACAGCACGCACACTTTTGAAGACTATGCGAGCAGTTGATATTCAGAATAAATCTGGAATGCAGTATATTCATCTCTCATTGTCTGAAGAAATTGAGAAAGTGTTGAAAAGATTTCCTTGTGAGGTGACTTCCAGAATACATTCTCTGGAGATTTCTTTAAATGTTGATGGACTTCCACTCTTCAAAAGTTCATCATTGTCAATGTGGCCTGTGTTGTGTTCCATTCATCTTGAACCAGTGATTGTATTTCCTGTGAAACTGACACTGGGATCTCAAATACCCTTATTCATTATTACAAAAGCCATTTGTTTGTGGTGCTGACAATGACGAATCCAGGCCTGTGTAGCAGGTCACATTATGCACATAATGTAAAAACAAAATCTGCCTAGTCTAACTTAGTATTTTGATTGGTCTCAGGAGGTTTAGGTGTAACATATTTTCTAGTGTTGGAATAAATCAATTATTCTGATATTGTTTCTTTTTCTTTGCTCAACAGGTTGTTTTCACATTGAGGTAAGAATAATACATTATAATAAGTCTTAATAAGTCTTTTCTAAACAATGACATGGGTCTATTAAAATTCCATTAATGTCTTATCTTTAAGAATGGAAAAAAAAGGACAAGTTGGCAGGATAGAATATATGAGACGCTGGAGAGCAGCCAACAAAATTCTTTCTAATTGTCACCAAAATCAGGCCAAAAACAAATATAGTGATATTTGCGCTAGTCCTGTACTTCAAGAACCCTTACAACATTGTTCATCCTCTGCAAGATCAGTTTCAGAGTGTAGCACAGCTTGTTCTTTAAGAGAGAGTGGAAATATATCCTTAAACCAAGAGGACACATTTAGCACAGATGAAAGCTCTGAGTTCTCTTCAGATTGTGACACATATTTGTTACTCTCTGAGGAGGATCGTGAAACAAATTCTTTGAGAGAAGACCTCATTGCCTGGGCCAACAAACACCAAATCCGACAATGTGCTTTAGATGACCTCCTAAAAGTCCTGCGTTCACAAGGACATGACACATTGCCTGCTACAGCACGCACACTTTTGAAGACTGTGCGAGCAGTTGATATTCAGAATAAATCTGGCATGCAGTATATTCATCTCTCATTGTCTGAAGAAATTGAGAAAGTGTTGAAAAGATTTCCTTGTGAGGTGACTTCCAGAATACATTCTCTGGAGATTTCTTTAAATGTTGATGGACTTCCACTCTTCAAAAGTTCATCATTGTCAATGTGGCCTGTGTTGTGTTCCATTCATCTTGAACCAGTGATTGTATTTCCTGTAACACTGACACTGGGATCTCAAAGACCCTCAGATCTTACATTTCTTGAGGATGCTGTTACAGAAATAAAACAATTACTAGAAAGTGGTCTTAAATTTGATGGGAGGATCATTGGAGTCAAGCTAAGGTGTATTGTATGTGATGCACCAGCCAAAGCAATGGTGAAAAACACCAAGCCATTTTCTGCATATTATGGTTGTGACAGATGTTAACAAAAAGGATTTTGGGAAGGAAGAATGACCTATGAAGAAGTTGATGGGGTTGAAGTAAGAACAGATCATTCATTTAGAGCTCAAACCAAACCAGAACACCATAATGGAAGAACACCTTTGACAGAGTTACCAATTGATATGATTGGCCAGTTTGCCATTGATTACATGCACCAGGCATGTCTTGGTGTTATGAAGAAATTGTTGACAATTTGGACAAGAGGAGAAAAGGGACGTAGTAGACAAACCATGATCTCCATTGGTCAAGTAGATGTGGTGAGCACAAGTCTTAGGACAAGAGGAGAAAAGGGACGTAGTAGACAAACCATGATCTCCATTGGTCAAGTAGATGTGGTGAGCACAAGGCTTATTGATCTTCAGCAATGCATTCCTTCTTGTTTTGCTAGAAAACCAAGAAGTCTGAGACACCTGGAAAGGTGGAAGGCTACAGAGCTTAGACAATTCCTGGTTTATACTGGAAAGCTGGTTTTATCAGGAATTCTGCGACAAGAACTTTGAGCACTTCCTAACTTTCAGTGTTACAATAAGCATCTTACTGTGCCCCTCATTGGTCAGTCAACATGTGTCATATGCACACAAGTTGCTACAGTATTTTGTAGCTAAGGGCAGGGAGCTGTATGGACCATCATTCTTGGTGTACAATGTACATTCAATGCTTCATCTGGCATCTGATGCCAAGACTTATGGCTGTCTGGATGAATGCAGTGCCTTTCCATTTGAGAATTACATGCAGAAGTTGAAGAGAATGGTGCGCTCAGGAAAGAGCCCTCTTGTGCAGATTGTGAAAAGGATCAGAGAAAACCAAGATGGCACAACCTTACAAAGTATTCAAAGAGGCAATGCCATTTCTTCAAAACAGCCAGACAATTGCATTATTCTGGAAGATGGCAAATGTTGCGAGGTCATCGATAAAACAGAGAATTATTACCTATGTCGAGTTTTTCTGCAACCATCTCCACTCTTTATGGAGCCCTGTGAATCGTCAATAATTGGAGCATATGTGTGCCAAAAGAACAATGTTCTACAAATTATCCCAAAAAATAAAGTCAGTCAGTGTAAAAGAGCAATCAAGATTGATCAGAGGCAAAGAGTAGTCTATTTGACTATTCTTCACAATCATGACATCAAAAAAAGTAGACATCAACAAATTATCTCTTTAAAACACATATCATGTGTAAGTAACATCAATATATATAAAAACTCTATTAATGTACAACTGATTTTTTAAATTTTTAATAGTCATATATCTTGTCTTTCAGAATGTTTTCAGTTATGGAATTCACCTCAGATCACAGTGTAGCTGTAATTCCTGATGCATGGAAAGAAAAATTAGACCAGGTAAGACATATAGTCCTAGACGTATGCATATTTGCTAAATAAATCTCACTGGTTTACATTTTTAAATTGTTTCGGTAATACAGTGGCAACATTAGAAAATGCACTTATATTACCTAACTTAGTCAAGTCAAGTCAAGTCAATTGATTATTGCAAAAATCATGGATTTTATGTTGATTATGTGTAGAAGAGTTTAATTAATCAAAATATAAATTATTCAAGTATAATCAATGTGAATATAGCCATTTATGTATTAAATTGTTCCACTATTATAATCATGTGTATTTGCCTGCGTGTATAGAAATCTGTATGAGAATGGAATGTGCAGACATATGGTGAAGCACATGATGAAGCACATGATGGGGCCCTTACTTTCATGGAACATAAAATTAAGGCCTCCTGACCAGGGGCGGAGCCAGGGGTGTTCGTGGCCACCACTGATGAAACGTCTCAGGTTATGTATGTAACCATGGTTCCTCGAGGGAACGAGATGCTGCGTCAGAATACGCTTTGGGAAGGCCTTCTGTGACCACGCTCTGAATCACATGTGAAATCAGTCCAATAGCTGGGCGAGATGTGTATTTATTATATTAACTTAATATATTTAGATTATTCACTGGTCTTACAGCAGATCTTTGCATTCTCTGCTAAACTAACATTCTCTGTCTGCTATTCCAGTAGCTACAGTCCAGCCATCTAAATAAAAATAAATGAATAAAAAAATAAAAAGAGAAACTTCATTGATAGAAAAAGTGGGTGCTCAACTCACAAATTATTTGAAACTAAGGCTGGATTTAGGATAGTAAGGGTTACATCAAAAGCATGATTTAGGGGAAACACAACTAAACTATTCTGTGGCAAAGAAAAAAGATAGACAAAAGTGTCTAAAGAAAAATATAACTATGAAACAGTACTATTGGTCACTCCATCTTGTTTAATGATAATTTTCTAGCGCTAGGTTAAATAAAATGAGAAGGAAAATATAATTCCAAAAAGTCCAAAGAAATGAAATCAGAAATGTTCGTCACTGGGGTAATGAGATAGTTCCCAAAAGGAACACACGATTTGGGCAAATTCAAAGGGAAATGCGCTGTCATTTGGTATATAGACAGGGGGGGGGGAAACTTTTGCAATTCAAAGATCAGTGTTGTACTTATATACCAAATAATACTGCGCCTGGAGGAGCATTTAATGAAGTTATGATTGAAAAAAATAATAATAATAATAATAATTAAGAGCAGAAGTTAAAGCAAATGCTGGAAGAGACAGTCAAATGTGGGATTGGTTTGATCTGAAATTTGGAGCATGGGGAGCATGGTTTGCTAAACTAGGAATGTTTTTAGGAATTGCCATATTAATAGGAGGATTATTATTTTGTTGTGTATTACCTATATTAAGGACATTAATTGTTAATGCTACTGTCAAACAAATGGAAATTATAACATATCCAAATAATAAGTAAATTATTACAAGAGACAATTGAGATATATTATGACTATTATTAGAATATTATATGAATATTATTAGAATATTATGAAGGATGGCTAAACAAACAAACAAAAATTTAAATGTGCAAATATTGGATGAGAGTTCCAGTACCTCAAGTGAGGATGAAGACGATGAGATGATCCATACTCTGGGTGTATGTGCTAGCCTAACTTCTCCCCAAGAGTGACCCTCTACGATGCGCAAAGTATCTGGGTTGAAGACAACTTATGCATGCTTTGTTTTAATTTTGAGTTTGTGTGATATATTATGTTGACAAAATTGAATTATTGATCATACCCCCAATATGTTTAAGAAATTAGGGAATCAGAATCGTTTACTCTCTTCTGCAACAGATCCAATTAAGAACTTTGTGGGGAGATGTTTGGTTCTGATATCCTCCGGAGCGTGATTGCATAATTGGTTCATTGGTAATGAATCTGTGTGACTTCATTTAGTCACTATGGTACTAAAGCTGCGAAACCTAATTTATGAAGTAACGCTCTGGGAAAGTTGGGTGAGTGAGGCTTAATTAAGCCTCAGAGGGGGGAGAATGTAGAAGATTTTCAGGGATCTTAATTCAATATAATGCATATAATTATGCCTATAGATAAGAATAAATTATTCTACTATTATTATTTAAAGAGACTATGTGTAGTAACTGTGGGTTAAAAGCTGCAGTGAAAGAACTGAGTGAACTATTTAAAACTTGAAGACCCTGCATATATGGAAAGAATCTGTTCAGGACCTAGAAATATACATGACAGCTATTGATCATTCTATATATGGTAAGAAACACCTGTCTAAAAATACAACAATACATATATGGAATTATGTAACCAGCTCCAGGCATATATACAGTATATCTGTGTAGAAAAGACATTCGGGAGTTACCTTTGGCAAACTGTAACTCGACTTTGTTGTTTGATCAATAAAGTCTACTGGCCTCAAAACCTCTCTAGCAATTTATTTTGAACAAGGAAAATTCTACAACATTCAGGACCTAGAAATATACATGACAGCTTTTGATCATTCTACATATAGTAAGAAACACCTGTCTAATAATACAACAATACATATATGGAATTATGTAACCAGCTCCAGGCATATATACAGTATATCTGTGTAGAAAAGACATTCGGGAGTTACCTTTGGCAAACTGTAACTCGACTTTGTTGTTTGATCAATAAAGTCTACTGGCTTCAAAACCTCTCTAGCAATTTATTTTGAACACTCTACAAATGTCACGGGCGGGTGACGTCATGGGCAGGAAGCTATAAAAGCACGTGCGGCGGAGCTGTCGTCAGCTTCAGGAATGAAGCAAGCGCCGGCAGGGATGCCGGAAGTATGGCACCAGCGTCTCGTTCCCTCGAGGAACCATGGTTACATACGTAACCTGAGACGTTCCTCTTCAGGAACTCGAGCTGCGTCGGAAACGCTAGGGGAACGAGAATGCCCACGCCGCCGGACTTCCAAATCTCTGCCTAGTGTGGAAGACTGCACAGCTAGGGCGAGAGAAGTAGGCGGGGCCCGCCATCCCGAAGGCCAACTTCTGGAGGAGTGAATCTTGACCCCCAAAGGATAGGGGAGATCAGAGGACTCGAGTCTATGGAATAGCATCCTGATCCACCACTTAGCATAAGCTTCTCTGGCCGGAGGCCTCGGCCTCAGCGCATCGCAGAGGAAACATGTAATTAGAGGGTGTCTTCCCACTGAATGGCCACCGAGAGGGGCGTGGTAGGCCGCAATGGCCGCCACGAAGACCTCTAGGGTGGAGTGGGTCAACCCTGCGGATAAACAGGCCTGCAGGAACTCCAGAACTGTACCAAACGGGCAGTTAGCTGGGTCGGGCTGGCGGTCTCCGCAGAAATACAGTTTCCTCATAGAGGGAGCTCTGGATGGAGGATGGTCTCAACAACCTCGGTTGAGAGACCGGAAGTTATGAGTTGTGCCTCCTCAGAGGCCACACCCACAGCTTCTACAACTCCGAGCGGGGGCGCGCCCTCCGCCTGTGAGAGGAGATCTCTCCTGACGGGAATCTCCCATAGAGCACCGTCGAGGAGAGAAATCAGGCCCGAGAACCATACTCTGCCCGGCCAGAACGGGGCTACTAACAACAGACGGGCCCCGTCCCGGCGCACTCTCTCGGACGAAGCTTCGGCCATGTCTGTACCATGGCATCCAGCCCAGTGGAGCTGGATGAGTCAGAGAGAACCTGAGGGGACAGTGCGATGTCTTTAGAGTCGCAACAGGTCCACCTGAGCCTGGCCAAACACTCTCCATATCTGCTTCACCACCTCGGGGTGAAGCATCGCGGCCCGCCGTCCCGAAGGCCAACTTCTGGAGGAGTGAGCCTTGACCCCCAAAGGAGAGGGGAGATCAGAGGACTCGAGGCTATGTAATAGCATCCTGATCCACCACTTAGCATAAGCTTCTCTGGCTGGAGAAGCCTCAGCGCACCGCGGAGGAAACGTGTAAGAAGAGGGTGTCTGAAGAGGGTGTCTTCCCACTGAATGGCCACCGAACCGGAAGTTATGAGTTGTGCCTCCTCAGAGGCCACACCCACAGCTTCTACAACTCCGAGCGGGGGCGCGCCCTCCGCCTGTGAGAGGAGATCTCTCCTGACGGGAATCTCCCATAGAGCACCGTCGAGGAGAGAAATCAGGCCCGAGAACCATACTCTGCCCGGCCAGAACGGGGCTACTAACAACAGTCCATATCTGCTTCACCACCTCGGGGTGAAGCATCCATTCCCCGGGCCTCGGCCCCTGCCTCGACAGGATGTCTGCTCCCATATTGAGATGCCCAGGAATGTGAACTGCTCTCAGCGAGAGGAGTTTGCCCTGGGGCCACACAAGGATCTGGTGCGCCTGACTGTAAAGTGGGCGCGAACGCAGATCTCCCTGGTGGTTGATTTAATAGACCGCCGCTGTGTCGTCGGTGCGCACCAACACATGGTGACCTCTTAGGTCT
Organism: Sinocyclocheilus rhinocerous; assembly: GCF_001515625.1. NCBI lineage: Eukaryota > Metazoa > Chordata > Actinopteri > Cypriniformes > Cyprinidae > Sinocyclocheilus > Sinocyclocheilus rhinocerous. Next base: position 31,069 of record NW_015649586.1, on the reverse strand, counting down.
GGGAGAAAGTGTTTCAGAGCTCGAAACACGGCCAGCATCTCCAGACAATTGATATGCCACGTCAGATGGCGACCACTCCACAGACCGCGGGCAGGGTGACCACTCATGACCGCACCCCAACCGATGAGGGACGCGTCCGTCGCTAGCGTTATGCGGCGACAAGAAGCTCCCAGCACCGGGCCTTGAGACAAGAACCAAGGTTTCCTCCACATGTCTAAGACACGTAGGCACCTCCGCGTGACCTTGAGCATGCAAAGCGGGTTTCCCCTCCCCTCTCTACAGCAAGCCATGATGGTTCTCTGTACTGGAGAAAGCCCACTTTTCTTGGCGTTAAGTCTTAACCCCAGCTCTTTCGTGTGAGTGAGAACGACATCTCGATGTCGAACCGCCATCCGCTCTGATTGAGCTAATATCAACCAATCGTCGATGTGGTTGAGTCGTGAAAATGTGGGGTGAGATTGCAAGGCCAAAGGAAGAAACCGGTATTGGTAAGCTTTTGCCCCCAAAAGCAAACCTCAGCTACTTCCTATGATGAGGAAGGATGGAGATATGTGCATCTTTTAGATCGATCGTGACACACCAGTCCTTGGACTTGGTCTGAGAAACGACCTGTCTGAGTGCGAGCGTGCTGAACTTCAGTCGCATGATTTAGGCACAGATCTAAAAAGGACGCAACCCCCCATCCTTCTTCGGAACATTGAAGTACCGGCTGTAGAACCCGGAGTCTGTCTCATGCGTAGGGACCACCTCGATGGCCTCCTTCTTTAAGAGAGTAACTACTTCTTGTTCTAATACCAGAGCCTGCTCGGGACCCACTAGAGTGGGGACGCCCCGTTGAATCGAGGCGGACGAGAACCGAACTGGATTCCGTAGCCTCTTTCTACAGTACGCAGGACCCATTGAGACACATTTGGCAGTAGCTTCCACGCTGCTAAATTATCTACTAAGGGAATCAGTCTCTCGAGACTGACCTCTGGTGTGCCCAGAACGGCTAGTTCGGTGTCCGCAAGCCTCTCAGTACCGCTAAGTTTCCGGGAAGTAACTGAGAGGAGCGCTCGCCGGAGACCGCTGCGCCCTGGAACACCGGCAGGGTTGGCAGACCGACCTCCTGAGGGCACTGAGGAGAGACGGGCACTGTGTAATGCGGTGTACACCACTCTTCCCCAGAGAAAGCTGGCCCTCAAAAAGTCCTAGGCCTTTAGGCGTCAGGACATTTAGGACGAAGACTATCCAGCGAGAATGACGGTCCGCAGACCCGCCTTCTGCTAGAAGCCTTCGGCCTGGGAGCGCCACTCTGACTCTAGACTCTGCGGAGTACGAGAAGTGAGGCCCCCAGAATGAGGGGCTGGAACACGGTAGGTTGGGACTGCTCCCGCCCAGCAGCCCCTGCTGACCGCCTCAACCTCAGAGGAACAGAGGTAAACGCATGCTCTCACTCGAGAAATTTTTATCTCAAGAGCCCCTGTATATCTAACTTCTCATAGTCAGACAAATACTTCATTTTATTCCTCAGAATTAAATGCAATCAAACAACCAGACAAGTAAATACGGTCTGGTGTAGTAAGATTCACATCAAAAACCGAAATGATGTAATATATGCATTGCCTCGGCAGCACGCGAGCCGCTCAGTCACACAAACAGCATCAATCTCCTCAGAGAAAGATGGCCGCAGCACTCACTCAAAGGGGGAAGAACTGCAGTGCGGGCTTCCAAGCCGTATCAATCTCCTCGGAGAAAGACAGGCGGAGCGTCGCACCCTCTTCCCGGTAGGAAGGACCGCAGCGTGGGCTTCCGAAACCCTGAGAGCGGGCGCCGGATCTGGTGGTTAAGGAAGCAGATCCATACGCGAAACCCACGAGCACACCCGCCGCTCCGCCTCGGCGAAAGCGGGGCCGGCACCGCGAGGAACGCTAGTGAAGGCTCCCTCCTCAAAGAGAGCCCTCTGAGAGCGAAGCAAGGCAGTAACAACTGTGCTTCGCTCCCAAGCAGACAACAAATAAACTGTGCATCCCCACCCGTAAAGTAACGTGGGCAGGGAGGAACACGCAGCCTGAATGCTGCCTGCTCGCCCCTTAGGTGTTTGGTTTTGTCTTGGGATTTCATGACAGACAACACTAAATAAGACTCACAAACAGATATCAGACTGACACACACAGAGTGCTTGCTGAATGACAAAAAGCTGACGCCGGCTCCGCCGCACATGCTTTTATAGCTTCCTGGCCATGACGTCACCCGCCCGTGACGTCTCGCCCAGCTATTGGACTGATTTCACATGTGATTCAGAGCGTGGTCACAGAAGGCGTTCCCAAAGCGTATTCTGACGCAGCTCGAGTTCCTGAAGAGGAAGCTTGGCCACCCCTTTGGCCACCCCACTCAAAACTGCAGTTTTTGTCCCTTTTTTTCTTGACAAGAAATGCGTTTATTAAGATGAGGAACAGCCATATCTCTTTATGACCACATCATACAGGAGAATTTTCAGACACGCACTTCAGCTTCACCTCAGCGTCAAGCGCGAGTCAAACGAGCGCGGAAAAGCTTCAGCAGCCAAATGAGCTTCAGTAGAAGTAGTTTTTCCGTAAATTCCATGCAGTACCATTAGAGATTAAAATGTCACATTTGAATTTTTTTTACCAATCAAATGCATTTATTATATATTTTACTTTTGAACAAACTGTGCACATAGCCTATCTATCAGGTGATCACTGCGCCTAATGTCTGCATTCACCTCTCTTCACTTCATTCTGGTGTAATCTAGAAACGGTCATGCAAAGAGGCATTCACCTCTCTTCACTTCGTTCTGGTGTAATCTAGAAATGGTCATGCAAAGAGCAATCTTCGATAAGCAAAAATGTAAACTATTCTAAAAAAAATAGCGAGAGAAAAAAATTAGGAGAGAGGGGAAAACATGAATTAGTCACTAAAATCCACAGCTACTTTATTTTACTAAAGCTGATGATGGAATGGGAGTTGTGGAACCGCAAATGGACCGGACACATGGAGCAGATAAAAACACAGCATCACCATCCCCACAGATTTTAGGTTAGTTTGATTATTAACTTGATAGATGTATATTTTGTAAGAAATTACATTTAAAGGGTTCGCAGACAAAGGCCCATTCAAATAAATTGCCAATGGACGCATAATTACCCGAAGGGACCGTAGGGTGAATTTGGATCCCGTTAGCCTGTTATTTAAAGGACAATTGGGACGTTTCTGCTAACCCCACATTCCGCATTCTCCGATTTGCTTCCCCCGGAATAGGGGTTTTTTGGACACCTATTGGGGGCGACACTCACCTGTTGACCCCTCCCCCCGTCCATGAACCCTTTAAATGTCCATTTTCAATCATTTTTAGGGGTAAAAAACAGTGTAGACACTCCCAAAACCCTACTATCTGTCCATTCTCCCTTTGAGTGAATGGATAGGGCTCTTACCCCAGGGGCCTGTACGTCCCACCAAAGTACTATTTGTCCATCTCTCTACCAGGTACATGGGGGTCACTTGGGCTAGGGGCCCCATCCCACGAACCCACTATTTGTCCATTTCACCACTATTGTGCCGGAACGACTCCTTGACCCCCGCTGACCACTTGCCCCCGCCTCCCAGGTCCCACGAACCCACTATTTGTCCATTTCGCCGCTATTGTGAAGGAACGACTCCCTGACCCCCACTGACCGCTCGCCCCCCACGTCCCACAAACCCATTATTTGTCAGTGTACCCACTATATTCACAGAAAGCATCCCCAAGTTGTCGTCAGGCAGGGGACAGGCACCCTCGCCCTGCGGATGCTGACTGATGCCCTCCCTGGCTGTTTAAATGACGTCCAAAGCAAAGCCGCTCCGATCGACCAGTGCTCTAGGCGGTGCACTTCGGGGGGCCTTACCAACACCCCTGTCAAATTTGGGAGCCCTGCGGATGCTGACTGATGCCCTCCCTGGCTGTTTAAATGACGTCCAAAGCAAAGCCGCTCCGATCGACCAGTGCTCTAGGCGGTGCACTTCGGGGGGCCTTACCAACACCCCTGTCAAATTTGGGACCACTAGCACCTTTCTAAAAAAATCCCACTCTCCATTTATTTGAAATGGTTTGGTCTAGCGGTTTCGTGGACACGGACACAGACTCCGAAAGGGCCGATCGACTAGAGGGCACCATTTGCATATTGTCAGGGGTCCCTTTAGTGGGCGGAAAAGTTTGGTGACCCTACGAACTCATCCAGGGGTGAAAAGGTAAAAAAAATGGTACAGCGCGTCCACGAAACAGTTTCTCGTTTAAATGCAAAGTGGGACTTCTCCCGTATGGAGACGGAAGGTCATTGGGCCTCGAAACTTGGCACGCACATCTGTCGTGGGTCCCCCATTCGGGCCCACGATTTTGAGTGCCCTGGTGGCTTCCTAAGCCTTTTAAGTCAAGCCGCGTGTCTCACTGAAATCGAGCCTGTTTCTAGGCCTCTCCCATTGACTTCAATGGCAGACGGAGAAATGGATGAAAAATCAGGAAAAATACTTTTTGGGGCCCCAGGCCTGGGCCCTTCTGGCACTTCACTCCAGGGCTCCTGACGCAACTGCGTGTGCAATTTGGGCCCACTGGGACCTTTCTAAATAAATCCCACTTGCCACTTATTTGAATTGGTTTGGCCTAGCGGCTTCGTGGACGCGGCTCCGAAAGGGCCGATTGAGCAGAGGGCACCATTTGCATATCGTCAGGGGTCCCTTTAGCGGGCGAAAAAGTTTGGTGACCCTACGAACTCGTTCATGGGTCAAAGGGTCAAAAATGGGACTGTGCGTCCACGAAACATTTACGCTTTTAAATGCGAAGTGGGACGTCTCCCGTATGGAGACGGAAGGTCACTGGGCCTCGAAACTCGGCACGCATATCCGTCGTGGGTCCCCCGTTCGGGCCAGCGAGTTTGAGGGCCCTGGAGGCTTCCTAAGCCTTTTAAGTCTGGCCACGTGTCTCACTGAAATCGGTCCTGTTTCTAGGCCTCTCCCATTGACTTCAATGGCAGACAGAGAAATGGATGAAAAATTAGAGAAAATACATTTTGGGGTCCCAGACCCAGGCCCATTTAGCACATCGCTCCGGGGGTTCTGACGCAACTCTGTGTGCGATTTGGGCCCTGTGGGACCTTCCTAAAAAAGTCCCGCTCTCAATTTATTTAAATGGGCTTACTGTAGAGGGTTCGCGGACATGGCTCGGAAGGATCTGATTGAGCCGAATTCTAAATCTTTGCCTCAAGGGAACTCCCTTGAGTGTACGTAAAAGTTTGGTGTTCCTACAACCTTTTTTAGGGGTCAAAAGGTCAGAAAAGGGGCACCTGTCAGTATTTTTCTCTAAATATTTTTGCTGATTTTTTTTAAAGGTCTACCCAAATGCTGAGGATTTGCGGCCCTGATGTACGACATGGAAAAGGGCCACAGTCAAGCATTCGAAGCCCCTAGGGCCTAGCCCCAATATGAATGTTATTTTTAATCAAACATAAAGAAACATCCCATTCCCAATTTATTCAGCGGGCCATTCATAGTGGTTCCGTGGACATTCCTTTTTTTATGCAAATTACACTGTTTTATGACCTGAAAGTTCCTTGAATGGGTTCTGTTGAGTGTCATGAGTACAGTAGAGATGGTTTCATCAACAATATTTCTCGTACTTATGAAAAATAAACTTTATTCACTTGTGTCCATGGGACCTGCACAGAACGTCCATTAAATAGGTTGCAGATGGGATCTTTTCAATTCTACTTAATTTTTTATGCAAATTGTACACTATTATGACATGAAACCGACATGAATGGGTTCCACTGAGTGTGCTGAGTACAGTATACGTGGTTTCATCAACAAAATTGCTCATATTTATGAACAATACACTTCATTTGTGTGTGTCCACGGAACTGCTATGAGGAGCCAGCTGAATAAATTGGAATTGGGATGTTTTTACTGGAAAGACCAGGAGAGGTCCGATCGTGCTGAATTCGAAATCCCCGCCTCCAGGGGACCCCCTCAATCGGGCGTAAAAGTTTGGTGACCCTACGACCTCCTTTAGAGGTCAAAAGGTCAGAAAAGGGGCGAGCACGTGTCTGCATTTTTCGCTAAATATTTTTGCTGATTTTTTTTTGAAGGTCTTCTCAAACCCTGAGGACTTTGGTCCTTTTCCATGTCGTACGTCAGGGCCCCACAGTCAAGTATTCAAAGCCCCTAGGCCCTAGTCCCAATTTATTCAGCGGGCCATTCATAGTGGTTCCGTGGACATTCCTTTTTTATGCAAATTACATTGTTTTATGACCTGAAAGTTGCATGAATGGGTTCTGTTGAGTGTCATGAGTACAGTAGAGATGGTTTCATCAACAATATTGCTCATACTTATGAAAAATACACTTTATTCACTTGTGTCCACGGGACTTGTACAGAACGTCCATTAAATAGGTTGCAGATGGGATCTTTTCAATTCTACTTAATTTTTTATGGAAATTATACACTATTATGATATGAAACTGACAAGAATGAGTGTGCTGAGTACAATAGAGGTGAATAGAGGTGGTTTCATCAACAAAATCGCTCATATTTATGAACGATACACTTTATTTGTGTGTGTCCACGGAACTGCTATGAAGAGCTCACTGAAGTGAACACACACCCGGAGCAGTGGGCAGCCATTTATGCTGCGTCGCCCGGGGGTTGGGGGTTCGGTCATGGTATTGGTATTGAAGGTATTGAAGGTGGAAGAGAGCGCTGTACATTCACTCCCCCCACCTACAATTCCTACCAGACCTGAGACTCGAACTCGCAACCTTTGGGTTACGAGTCCGACTCTCTAACCATTAGGCCACGACTTCCCAGGTGTGTAGATATGTGGAAACACACCTAAAGAAAGGGCACAAAGACACCACATGACTCTCCACGTCAGTGTCAACTAAAGTGATCACATTTTGACCATTTGCATTTTAAAGCAACATATAAAATAGCTTATTTTTGATTTGAGTAATAGCAGTGTAAAATTTTAAAGCTGTCTCAGAGGTTCAAGTTGGTGAGGTCACTAGAGTGGGAGGTGACCATAGGGAGTTTGAGGGCGTCTAGAGCAACATCGCCATCCATCCCCATGGTCACAAATTTAGATCAAGCAGAGGACCCACCATCTGTGACGGCAGCCCCACCACCTCAGCTGTTGGCCCAACCCCCGCCCCCCCAATTGTGTCCATTAACAACACAGGTGGTGGCCCCACCACCTCAGCTGGTTGCCCCACCCCTCCAGGTTATGGACCCACCACCTCAGCTGGTTGCCCCACACTTCCAGGTGATGGATTCACCATTTAATGGTTCAATAGTGTTCTAAAAAGTTCTTAATATTGTGTTTTCAATATTTTATATTTAATAAATATTGTATCAATCATGTTTTAATAAAAAATGATGTTCTAATAAAACTTTTCACTTTATTCTTGAGTTCAGTTGAGGTTTTTAATCGATAAAAGAAACATGAAAAATGAATGGTTCAAGTATAAATGGACGTGTCCATTTGTAATTTATTTAACAGGCCCAGCTTCGTGGCTTATCTCATTCAATAACTGGCAAGTGGGATAGGTGTTTCTCATTTATTGAATGGGATTGATTTCACAGGATAGCGCACAATCATCCCACTAACCTATTATACCATTCCCATTCAATAAATTGAAAATGGACACATAAACATCTTGAAATTTCTTCAATGGGATCAGTTAAATAGATTGGTGGACAATCATCCCCATTCAATAATTCGCAAATGGACACATCCTACTTCCAATTTATTTAAGGGCATCATCCCACTAATCTGTCATACTGATCCCACTGAATAAATTGAAATTGGGATAATTGTCCACTTACGTACTATATATTGTCCCAATTCAAACTTATTGCATGGGCACCATATCGTGTTTATTTTGACATTTTAAATCAATGTCCAATCATGAAAAAAAAAAAAAGATTTTACTGCACTCAGCAGGTCCCCCTGAGTCCATAGCACCCAGTTTAGTGCCAAACTTCCACTATCCACGAAACCACTATTTCAGTCAATTGAATAAATTGCGAGTGGGATCTCCATATCTCAGCTCTGGAAGGCTCTAGAGTAGAGGTCTACACGGAGGACCCGAGACCCGAGTACCTGGGACCCGACCCGGGATCCGTACAGGTTCGGGCTATATTTTAAATGGTCAGCCGGGTTCGAGTCGGGTCCCAATCTATTACTTCGGGTCCCGGGTCTGTTTAACATTGGTCATCCGTCCCCGTGACAGCAAGTGGACTTTTGAAACTGGAATAATGAGTGGATTACGCATTTCAATTGGCAAGAGAGGAATAACACGGATGGAACTTTCTTGGCAAGGAGGATTGTGTGCATCACAGTCAGGTACAAGGGAGAAGGCTTCTTACATTAGGTAAGACAAAAAGTTAAATTTTCGCAACTTGTTTATCTACTTGTTAATAGCAATTTGCTGTGGAATATGTGCCGATCGGGTCCGATCGGGTCCAGTCGGGTCTGTGTCCCAAGAAACTATTTATTGCCATTAAAGTGAAATTACTGAACCTACACATGGGAGCCTGATAAAAATGCTCATTTTAGAAGAAAATTTAAAACGGCACTTAGAGGCTTTTGCATCTGAACTCTTCATATATCCCACTTGCAATTTATTTAATGAAACACTTTAAGTGGTTAGTGGACAATCATGCCACTAATCTATTATAGTGATTCCCATTCATTAAATGGGAAATTAACACTTGTCCCACTTGTAATTTATTGTATGGGAACACTAAGTGGTTAGTGGACAATCATCCCACTAACCTGTTATAGCTATTCCATTCAGTAAATGGCAAATGAACACATGTTCCACTCGCAATTTATTGTATGGGAACATTTTAAGGGGTAAGTGGACAATCATCCCACTAAGTTCAAGTTCAAGTTTATTTCTAAAGCGCATTTAAAAACAGCTGAAAGCCGACCAAAGTGCTGTACACTGTCAATAGCACAAATTCAATAAGTAAAATATTAATAGCATAATGTCAAATACACATAACGTGACTATAACAAAATCAATTAATAAACGCCAAATTAAAAAGATGAGTTTTTAGACAGGATTTAAACACAGGTAGAGTGGAGGCCATTCTAATATGAGATGGTAAGTTGTTCCAGAGAGTAGGACCAGCCACTTCAAACGCTCTATTTCCTCTCGTCTTTAGACGAGTGCGAAGGATCTGGAGGAGAAGTTTTTCCTCGGATCGTAATCGTCTTGTGGGGATGTAGGGATGAAGTAGGTTTGTAAGATAAGGCAGAGCTAAATTGTTCAGTGATTTGTAGACAAATAGAAGAATTTTAAACTCAATTCTGTGCTGAACAGGCAGCCAATGCAGGGATCTCAGAATGGGTGTAACATGATCAAATTATTTACACCCCTTCAGAAATCTAGCTGCTGCATTTTGTACTACCTGTAGAAATGTAGCTGCTGCATTTTGTACTACCTGTAAACGAGAAATTTGAGTTTTTGAAATGCCATAGTACAGCGAGTTACAGTAATCCAGCCGTGATGTGATGAAGGCATGGATGGCAATCTCAAGGGAAACTACAGAAAGAAATGGTTTAATTTTAGAAAGGGACCAAAGGTAGAAGAAGCTGGAGCCTACGACAGAACTGATCTGTTTATCGAATTTCAAAGAATTATCAAACTCTACACCCAAATTTCGCACTGAAGGGGAAATAAATGAATTTAGGTGCTTAAAATCAAATTGATTTTGATGCCTGGGGTCTGAGGAGTTAAAAAT
>NW_015649586.1:14823-17757 GCF_001515625.1 Sinocyclocheilus rhinocerous | reverse complement strand
GCAATCTCTAGGGAAACTACAGAAAGAAATGGTTTAATTTTAGAAAGGGACCGAAGGTAGAAGAAGCTGGAGCCTACGACAGAGCTGATCTGTTTATCGAATTTCAAAGAATTATCAAACTCTACACCCAAATTTCGCACTGAAGGGAAAATAAATGAATTTAGGTGCTTAAAATCAAATTGATTTTGATGCCTGGGGTCTGAGGAGTTAAAAATTATGACCTCCGTTTTATCTGTGTTTAAGAAAATAAAATGTTTAGAAAGCCAGGATTTAACATCATCAAGACAAGCAGATAAAGTATTTACAGCACTTTCTTTTTTCCTAGTAACTGGTAAATATATTTGCATGTCATTGGCATAACAATGAAAAGAAACTCCATGCTTTCTAAACACAGAACCCAGAGGAAGTAAATATAGAGAAAAAAGAGTAGGAGCTAAAATAGAGCCCTGAGGAACACCACATGTTGAAAGCCACTATTTTAACCCTAAATCTTCTATTAGTTAAAAAGGATTTAAACCAACTTAGAACAGCACCTTCCAGACCTACAAAAGATTCTAATCGAGAGATAAGAATCTCGTGATCAACAGTATCAAAGGCTGAACTAAAATGACGGAATCTCCAGAATCTGTAGCCATTAAAATGTCATTAAGAACTTTTATAAGAGCTGTTTCAGTACTGTGCAAAGATTTGAACCCAGACTGGAATGTCTCATAAATCTGATTATTTGTTCAAACGGACTGAAGCTGTAAACACAATTTTTTCCATCACCTTAGAAATAAATGGTAATACAGATATTGGCCGAACATTGGATAAAACAGTAGTGTCAAGTGAAGGTTTTTTTAGGATAGGAGAGACTGTGGCCATTTTCAGACTGTCTGGTATAAATCCAGATGACAAACATTTATTCAACAATGACACAAGCTCTGGTTCCACTGTGTCAATTATTTGTCTCAGAAAATGTGTGTGGGGTGATTGACCGACTGCATCAAATTAAAAAAGTTTATTGTATTCTGGAAATCAGATGTAAGTAGCTTTGAGAGACAGCATAAATGAACATTAAAATCTCCTAATAAAAGAATACGATCATATTTAGTAATGAGATCCCCTACAAACTCTGAAAATTCCTCCACAAAACCTTTAGTTGAATGAGGCGGCCGATAAATCAAAGTCAATACAATAGGTTCAGGCCAGACAAGTTGTAGTAGCTGAGCTTCAAAGCTCAAGAATATAGTAGATGGCAACATCCGACACTGATGTCTGAAAGTGTCCTTAGCGATGATAGCTAATCCACCACCTCTACCAGAGAGGCGGGGGGAGTTATAAAAACAGTAATTTGCAGGAACGAGTTCTGAATAAGGGCTTAGGTCTCCTACCTTTACCCAGGTATCCGTTATAAATAGAAAATCCAAGTTGTGAGATAAGATAAAATCATTTAAAATAAAAGTCTTATTGACCAGAGAATGGGCATTGATGAGCGCCATCCTCGGGGAGCGTAGCGTACAAGCTAAAGCAGAGGCTTTGCCCAGCAGTCGATGATTCGAGACATTTATTCCCCGGGGGCGACGCCGGATGGTAATCCGAGGGTCAAGGTTCCATGGTCGTCGAGCCGGAGAGATAGGAGCAGCAGGGAGGACTTGCTGAATGTAGGTAAGCCAGCGTGGTACACGGACCGGAGGGTGGCGGACCGTGAAGTGGCTCAAGTCCATCCAAGGCCCTAGTGTGAGGTTTAGGGGCAATCCGGCTCGCATTTGGAGCTTTAGTCTCACAATCATGCCGCCACTAAACTACTATAGTGGTCCTATTCATTAAATGGCAAGTTGACACATGTCCCAATTGCAATTTATTGAATGGGAAAGCTTTAAGTGGTTGGGAACACTTTAGGGGATAAGTGGACACTCATCCAAATAATCTATTATAGTGATCCCATTCATTAAATTGTAAATGAACACATGTCCCACTTGTAATTTATTGTATGGGAACACTATAAGTGGTTAGTGGACAATCATCCCACTAACCTGTTATAGCTATTCCATTCATTAAATGGCAAATGGACACATGTCCCACTTGTAATTTATTGTATGGGAACACTTTAACCTCCTGGGGTCGACGGTGGCGCCGGCGCCACCACGTGCATGTTTTACTGATAAGAGCAAAAAGAACTTTAAATGCTCGTTCATTTTTGTTTGTACACATAAGAGTAATACACCATTCGAATCTGTAAAGGGTCTACTTTTATTTGTGTACACTCACAATATTAACAAAACATTGTGCTTTTGCAAAATAAAGAAAATATACAGGGTGTGCTTTTAGCCGTCTCATTCTCCGCGCATATCTGTTTGAAACGCGTCACTAAAATGAACTGAAACTCAGCGAATATTTGACACACACACATGAGAGACATATCTATAGAAAGCTTAACATGTCTACTTTTAAACGAAGTAAGTCATGACGAAAACAAATATTATGTGACAAAGTAATCAGCGATGTCAAGGCGATGTCAAGTCTTGGCCGTCGCCCTCATTATCGCTAATGTAACAACGCCCACGCGCCGATCGCGCTTTTGTTATTACAATAGTCCACGTGAAACACGCGCATGTAAACGCCCACATCACAGCAAACACAGCAGCGACGTTTCCTCAAAGTTCATCTCGGCTACTTCGCTTCTGGAAGAAAACGCTCTGATAGGAATAAGCTTTGGATTTTCCTCAGAAGAACGCGCCGGCGTGATATTCAGTGGAGGATATAGTAAGTCTTTTTTTATTTGCCTACTTGCATTAGTTGCTATTGTGTTACTGTGACATAACTTGTACATATTTTACTAGTTACTTTTTCCAAACCATGATTCCTGACTAAATGTACAATCAAGTGAAACATTATGAAGATTCATTCACTGCATATAGGTCTCACAAAGCCAGGAAGTTTTTTTAATGTTCT
>NW_015649586.1:7779-9091 GCF_001515625.1 Sinocyclocheilus rhinocerous | reverse complement strand
CATTCATTAAATGGCAAATGGACACGTGTTCCACTTGTAATTTATTGTATGGGAACACTTTAAGGGGTAAGTGGACAATCATCCCACTAAACTACTATAGGGATCCCATTCAAAAAATTACAAATGGACACAGATCCCAATTGCAACTTATTGTATGGGGTCGGTTTAAAAAGTTGGTGGACAATCATCCCACTAACCTATTATAGGGATCCCATTCAATAAACTGCAAATGGACACAGATCCCAATCGCAACTTATTGAATGGGAACGCTTTAAGTGGTTAGTGGACAATCATCCCATTAACCTATTATAGAGATCCCATTCATTAAATGGCAAATGGACACTTGTCCCACTTGCAATTTATTGTATAAGAACACTTTAGGTGGTTAGTGGACATTTGCCCACTTTAGTGGGTAATCGGAGAAATATTGGGTCTGTGGGATGGGGGCGTGGCTTGGCAGTCATCAGCAGGGCATTTGCCCACTTTAATGGGTAATCGGACAAATAGTGGGTTCGTGGGATGGGGTGTGTCTTGGTAGTGGTCAGCGGAGGTCACCGGAACATTTGGTCACTATAGTGGGTAATCGGAAAAATAGGGGTGGTCAGGGTGGTCAGCGGGGGTCTGGGGGTCATTGAGCACTTTAGTGGGTAATTGGACAAATAGTGGATGGGGGGGACGGGGGCGTGGCTTGGCAGTGGTCAGCGGGGGTCCGGGGGTCATTTGCCCACTTTAGTGGGTCAGCGGACAAATAGTACACTTTAGTGGGTAATTGGACAAATAGTGGGTCCGTGGGACGGGGGCGTGGCTTGGGAGTGGTCAGCGGGGGTACGAGGGTCATTGCGCACTTTAGTTGGTAATTGGACAAATAGTGGGTCTGTGGGATGGGGGCGTGGCTTGGGAGTGGTCAGTGGGGGTCCGGGGGTCATTGCGCACTTTAGTGGCTCAGCGGACAAATAGTGAGTTTGTGGTATGGGGGGAATCAAGAAAGCGTCCACCCCTAGACTATATGAATGGCCCAGAAGCCCATTGCAATAATCCTGGAGTGGGAAGGTAGTGCTGCTTTTGCGGGCCTCAGACTTCGGGGGGCTCCCGTCGGGCCCCCAGTGGGGTCAGGCCTCCGAAAACCCACCCGGGGACATCGGGCGGCCGGGAAGTGTTGGCGGGGGGTGCCAGCCGGTCCCCCAAAAGTTTTGGGTGGGCGGGGCGCAGCGTCCACGAACCCCCGTACGCAAACCCCTTAGCCAATGACCGTTTGGACATGTTTTAAAATGTTGTGCTTATAAGAGGAACAAACCCCCATGATGTCTCTTTT
>NW_015649586.1:0-7744 GCF_001515625.1 Sinocyclocheilus rhinocerous | reverse complement strand
GGCAGAGCAGCTCTTACTCAAGTCTCTCTAAAACAGACACATAATAAAATTAAAAAATCCATAAAAATGGATTCTTCTCTAATTAGTTCATAGTAAAACTTTTCTTTGAATGAACACACATATCCTTCAGGTCATTGTGTATATTATTGCTGTACTTGAATATTGTCTTTTGTATTGTATACTGTTTTATGCATGCTTATGATAGAACCACTCATTCATGTAACCTTACATTTACCAAGTTTGGTCTCTATGAATTCCTCTTCGGATGATCTAATTGAGAGTGTATATTGTATGTTTATACCTACGCAACATATTAGTGTTCTAAGAATCTTTAGTAATTTTGTAAATAGCATAATATAATAAAATTACACAATAGTTACCATGGCAACCATGACACCTTTGCTAGACCAGATAAACTTTACGACCTAATGGCATGTTGAGAGTTCTCCCTCTCACTACATTTTCCATCGGAAAGACATATAATGCACAGCAAAATGGACTCTTCTATAGTCCAGAAACCTTTCTGTGAATGAACACGCATATCCTTCAGGTCATTGTGTATATTATTGCTGTTCTTGTATATTGTCTTTTGTATTGTATACTGTTTTATGCATGCTTATGATAGAACCACTCATTCATGTAACCTTACATATACCATGTTTGGTCTCTATGAATTCGTATTCGTATTATCTAATTAAGAGTGTATATTATATGTTTATACCTATGCAACATATTAGTGTTCTAAGAACCTTTAGTAATTTTGCATCAACACCCAGTAAGTTCCGTATGCAAATTACCATGCTCTCACACAAAGGGTCATAAAACTCCCCAGTATTTCCAACCTCCCGCTTGGAATTTCAGCCTTTCTCATTGGACAAGCCCATCCTGAGAGGCGTGAATCTTCTCAGACCTTAAAATGCTCACGCACAGTCCGGCCATGTCTTCTTCTGCTAAGTACTTCTGCTAAGGCTTCTGATGGCTGCCTGTGTGGCGAGCCTGAGCCGGTGCGGGCGTGCCCGGTGGGCTCCAATATGGGCTTACATTTCTGCCACAATTCTGCGCATGCAAGATCATATTTTGAGCGTGCTAAAGGGCATTTCGCACGTGCGTGAACTGAGTTTTGCGGAGAAATGTTCGTCTCGCAAATAAACAAGTATTTAGAGCGAACTAAAATCAATTTTGCATTTGAAAGATGTTTATTTGGATGTGCACGGACGTTCTCTATAAACATCTTTCAAATGCAAAATTGATTTTAGTTCGCTCGAAATACTTGTTTATTTGCGAGACGAACATTTCTCCGCAAAACTCAGTTCACACGCGTGCGAAATGCCCTTTAGCACGCTCAAAATATGATCTTGCACGTGCAGAATTGTGGCAGAAATGTAAGCCCATACTCCAACATATAACCTTTCAGTCTGCGGTTCTGTCCTTCAGGCTGTAAATCTGCTGAATATCAAATGGTTCCATAACTTCATATTTTTATTTCTCTGCTCTTTACTGCTTAAGCTTTAACCCCTTTTCCTATGCCAACTGTATGCATGTATGTGTGTGTGTGTGTTAGACTAGTTTAAGTGTATATGTAGTTAATAAAGTCTTACTTGTATCACACTTGAGGTTGTTCATTGTTTGCTCATAACTGGAGTTCCTAATCATGCAGATTTTTGCTACATGCTCTGAGTAGTATTGTACAGTAAGAAAGTTATTTGCCTTAAACAGGAAATTAACGTTCTTAGAATTGACAAACAGTTGACACTGAGATGCCAAGTAAATACTTACAGCAGATCTAAAAATGTATAATTAATTATAACTAGTTGTGATTATTTATTCATATTTCCCCTTTGAGCTGATTCGCTACACTCCTAACACATTAAACAGCTCTAACATATCTTAATGAGCATAAAACTCCAAACACATTAAAATCTGTCTTTTCTGCATTGCAAATAACATTTAATTTCTGTTAGAAACATATTTCATGTGGGCAAGCTTTAGTCTTAAAATTGCATAATCCAACTTTCTCTTACAGAGACAGAAGGTTGTCCAGCATATGTTTCTCTTCATTTGCTTAGTTGCACTAACATAGTTTTCCTGTTCACAGAAGCACTAAACTAAGCTTCTTGTGTTTAGAAGCTCTAACATAACTTCATGAGCATAAAACTCCAAACACATTAAAATCTGACTTTCTGCATTGCAAATAACATATCATTTGATTTGTTAGAAACATCTTTCATGTGGGCAAGCTTTAGTCTTAACATTGCAACATCCAGCTTTCTGTAACAGAGAAAGAAGGTTTTCAGCATCTGTGGGCTTGCATTCTCTTCATTTGCTTAATTTCATTAACATAGTGTTACTGTTCACAGAAGCACTAAACTAAGCTTCTTGTGCTTAGAAGCTCTAACATAACTTAATGAGCATAAAACTCCTAACACCTTAAAATCTGTCTTTCTGCATTGCAAATAACATTTAATTTCACGTTAGAAACATATTTCATGTGGGCAAGCTTTAGTCTTATCATTGCATAATCCAACTTTCTCTTACAGAAAAAGAAGGTTTTCAGCATATGTGGGCTTGCATTCTCTTCATTTGCTTAGTTGCACTAATATAGTGTTACTGTTCACAGAAGCAACAAAAACTAGGCATCTTGTGCTTAGAAGCTCTAACATAACTTAATGAGCATAAAACTCCAAACACATTAAAATCTGTCTTTTCTGCACTGCAAATAACATTTCATTTCAAATGGTAGAAAGCTCTTTATTACTGTTCACAGAAGCACCAAACTAAGCGTCTTGTGCTTAGAAGCTCTAACATGACTACATGAGCATAAAACTCCAAACACATTAAAATCTGTCTTTTCTGCATTGCAAATAACAATTCATTTCTGTTAGAAACATATTTCATGTGGGCAAGCTTTAGTCTTAACATTGCATAATCCAACTTTCTCTTACAGAGACAGAAGGTTGTCAGCATATGTGGGCTTGCACATGAAAATCTGTCTTTCTGCATTGCAAATAACATTTCATTTCACGTTAGAAACATATTTCATGTGGTCAAGCTTTAGTCTTAACATTGCATAATCCAACTTTCTCTAAGAGAGAAAGAAGGTTTTCAGCATATGTGGGCTTGCATTCTCTTCATTTGCTTAGTTGCACTAACATAGTGTTTCTGTTCACAGAAGCACTAAACTAAGCTTTTTGTGCTTAGGAGTTTAATGCTCTTGAAGTTATCTTAAAGCTTCTAACACATTAAAATCTGTCTTTCTGTATTGCAAATAACATTTCATTTCACTGTGCTTAGAAGATCTAACATAACTTCATGAGCATAAAACTCCTAACACATTAAAATCTTGCATAATCCAACTTTCTCTTACAGAGAAAGAAGGTTTTCAGCATATCTGGGCTTGCATTCTCTTAATTTGCTTAGTTGCACTAACATAGTGTAGTAGATCACTACACTATGAACTACAGTGCTATGAACGACAGAACAGTAGTTCACAGAAGCACTAAACTAAGCTTCTTGTGCTTTGAAGCTCTAACATAAATTCATGAGCATAAAACTCCTAGCACATTAAAATCTGTCTTTATGCATTGCAAATAAGATTTTATTTCACATGTAAGAAACATATTTCTTCTGGGCAAGCTTTAGTCTTAACATTGCATAATTCAACTTTCTCTTACAGAGAAAGAAGGTTTTTAGAATTTGTGGGCTTGCATTCTCTTCATTTGCTTAGTTGTACTAACATAGTGTAGTAGATCACTACATTATGAACTACAGTGCTATGAACGACAGAACAGTAGTTCACAGAAGCACTAAACTAAGCTTCTTTTGCTTTGAAGCTCTAACATAACTTCATGAGCATAAAACGTCTCAGGTTACGTATGTAACCATGGTTCCTTGAGGGAACGAGACGCCGCGTCGGAATACGCTTTGGGAACGCCTTTTGTGACCACGCTCTGAATCACATGTGAAATCAGTCCAATAGCAACAGCGCACCGCAGAGGAAACGTGTAAGAAGAGAGTGTCTTCCCACTGAATGGCCACCGAGAGGGGCGTGGTAGGCCGCAATGGCCGCCACAGAGACCTCTAGGGTGGAGTGGGTCAACTATGCGTATAAACAGGCCTCCAAAACTGTACCAAACGGGCAGTTAGCTTGGTCGGGCTGGCGTTCTCCGCAGAAGTACAATTTCCTCGTAGAGGGAGCTCTGGATGGAGGATGGTCTCAACAACCTCGGTTGAGAGACCGGAAGTTATGAGCTGTGCCTCCTCAGACGCCACACCCACAGCTTCCACAGCTCCGGGTGGGGGTGCACCCTCCGCCTGTGAGAGGAGATCTCTCCTGACGGGAATCTCCCATAGAGCGCCGTCGAGGAGAGAACTCAGGCCTGAGAACCATACTCGGCCCCGCCAGAACGGGGCTACTAACAACAGATGGGCCCCGTCCCTGCGCACTCTCTCCAAAACTCCCGGGAGCAGAACAATCGGAGGAAAGGCGTACAGACCATAGACTGTAAAAAACATGGACATAGTGTCCGTGACATCACCCGTTGAATTCTGAAGAGCTTTTTTGAAGCCCAAAGTGGGCAGAGCCGGTCGTCGCCATCTCTCTCTCTGGTCTCTCGAAAGAGGCGGGACGTGAGTGGCACTGAGGTGCCTGCTGCTGAAACCACGCCCGCCTAGCTCAACGTATTGGCGGTTGATATTTGAACGTTCCCAGCGGTTTTCAGCTTACTCTTGAGGTAAATTAATCTGAAACACAACAAAACTTCAAATAACTATTTATCTGTTATTGATATCATCAAGGCACTCAAGCTTCACGCATTCACACACACACACACAAATACATACTTGGTTTCGCTATCTTTGTGGGGACTCTCCATAGGCGTTATGGTTATTATACTGTACAAACTTGGTGTAATTCCGGGTATCTTTACCCTGTGAAGATAGTGATAGGGTCAGGACCGTGGCGCTGGTTTCCTTTGAAATATGTTTGATGATGACTGCGCCCGTGCTCGTCCCGTCCCCCACCCCCAGTCAGAGAGGATGCTGACAGTGATAGAGATGCTGCCTGTTCATGCGCGAGAGCATGTCAGGGGAGGCGTGCAGAGTTGTAAAATAATAATTATTCTCTTCTCCAGGCAACACTACACCACTGTCAAACTGTATATTCTATACCCCTACACTGACCGTACACCAAAACCTAACCATCATATAAAACTTTATGCATTTTTTTACAGGATGTTTATTTCTTTCAGTGATTGATTCCTCGTCATGGCCACCCGTGACGCATCCACCGCAGTCTATGCACACCACTTAAACTGTAAGTACTAGTCTTGGCTACTTGACATTCGACAGCTGATATTACATTGTCTGTTTAAAAGGTCACCCAAAAAATTAGACTGTCATCTACATTTTGAGGTGTTGCTCCCTTGTTCTATTTTCTCCCACATGTGACAGTATTGTCAACATAAAAAAATTGAGCTACCTTTGATAGTAACTTCTTATTTTTCATTACCTCCAGCATTTATTAAACACATTTATTTTCCTTCCATAGACACATTGTGGATCATTGGTGACAGCTATGTCAGACGTGGTGCCCAGAGAGCTGCCCAGACCATGGGAGGCAACCTCAGTCTGCCAGGTGTCCGTGTCTGTTGGTTTGGCTTGGGTGGACTGCGTTGGAAAGGACTTCTCCCCTTCTTCTACCACTCCCTGCGAGGAAGAGCAGCACCGGATGTCCTCGTCATCCACTGTGGAGGCAATGATATAGGGGCAGGTCAGCAGCGTCCAGTTGGTGAATGTCATGAAGGAGGACCTGCACCAGCTTAAACTCTGGCACCCTGGCATGAAGATCATGTTTTCAGCTGTGACCCAGAGGTGCCGATGGAAGGCTGGTGCCAATCCGGTGAAACTTGACAAGGCCCGCAAGTTTGTTAACAGTGTTATGGCTACATTTGTTCGTAGCTTAAATGGTGCCATGCTTGAGCACCCTCACATTAGGCATGACAGTCCTGGGCTATTTTTGAAAGATGGCGTTCATTTCACACCTAGGGGAAATTATATGTTTTTAAGTACTGTAGCTAACTGCCTTAAAGACCACATCCAAATGCAGTGAACTGCTTACAGTTGGCAGTGTCACTGCTTTTGAATTTGGCCTTTAGGGCCCATTTGGTTATGTCTAAATATAGCCCTGACTATCATGGCTAATGTTGAGTTTGTTCATTGTTAAGTAACTCCTGTAGCCATAACACTGTTACCACCTCTGCTCTTCCTTCTTTTTTCCTTTTGTTTCATTGTGTTATGTCCTGTGACGTAATTTCTATTGTGTATGTTGTGCTGGTGTTATGTTTAATCCCCTCCCTCTTTCTCTCTATGTCTCTTTAGCATTGCCTTCTCCTGATGATTTGGTTATTTAAGTTGGTTTCCTGTTTACTGATCTTGGTTTATTTATTGTATTGGCTTTGTTAAGCTTTCAATAAAACCACTTTACTTGATAAGAATATTCCTGGTATTCATTCTTCCCTTAATGTATGAATTAAAGAGTGTTGCTTGTTTTGTAAGATAGAGCTGGAATAGAATAAAAGGTTTTATGAAGTCAATTTAGAACAATGTTTGGATCATTTTTGAGTGTGCTAAATAAATGAATCAGATTTTTTAAATGACAAGAAGTTCTTAAAAGTGATTTGCCACGAACACTGCTTTTAATAAAGAAAAAGAACTGAACTATAGTTTCAGATATGGGGTGCTTAATAAGTAGTGTTCATGTGGATGTGTGTGGATAACATAGGAAAAGGTGGAGTACAAGAAAAAAAAAAAAAAAGGCTTAGCAAAGCTATAGGGTGCAGGCAACAGCAGAGAAGTGAAAGAGCCATGATGGAAGCTGGGACCACAGCACTCAGATACTGCAATCAGCTCCTTTGACACATCAACAGACAACATGGGTACGGTTACTGACAAAACACACAAGCAGGGGACGTCACACTTCCTACATGAGAGAAAGATGACAAGGTAGAATACATTCAGTATGGCCTGCCTTGGTTAAAAGCCCACTCACCACGACAAGGTGCAGGCCAGGAGTGGGAACATATAACACGGGACAAACATACAGGACACTACAAAACCACAGGGTCAAGACATGAAAGAAATAGAGAACATAAAACACAAACAACACTGGAGAAGCAATATACAATGGTGAAAACTGAGGGTGGGTGATTGGAATAACTGTAAATATTAACATTTCGCCCAGCCCTAATTAAAACAATCAAAAACAGAAGATTACAGATTATTTATAATAAATATAAATAAAAAAAGTTTAAAGCTATTTTTATAAGCTAAAATACTAAATTACTGTACTACCATAACACTTCAATAACTCTATTATTAGTTGTATAGTCTATTAATATTGTAGCATCTGCGTAAAATCATGGATGGTCTTTGGGGTTTTATGGCTTAAGAGACCCCTTTTAGCCTTTGACATTTGCATATAAATTACAGTCCTGGCCCCAGATTACAACATTTATATGGGTGCTAAACTGTTAAATGGTTCCCCCCACTAGGAAGGAGATGCTAAGCAGTCTACCACTATCATCTCCCCATCTGACTTCAAACAGTTTCCAAAGAGAAGTAAATGACCCCCGGTGCCAGGCGCCAATGGGCCTGGCTGACCAGCAAACTACAACATGCTCACATAACACACACACACATATAAAGACCTTTTCTTTATTTAGACAATAATTAATCAGTTACAATTGTA